>NC_030681.2:161353168-161373353 GCF_000004195.4 Xenopus tropicalis
AGATGGAGGGCACCAAGGAAGAATAGTGAGATGGGAGGCCACAAGAGAATAGGAGAGATGGAGGGGCACAGAGAGGAATTGAGGGAGAAGGGAGGGCACAGAGGATTAATAGGGAGATGGGAGGCACAGAGAATAGTGAGAATGGGACGGCACAGAGAGGAATGGGAGCATGGGAGGGCACAGAGAGGAAAGGGAGAGGGAGGGGCACAGAAGAAATAGGAGATGGACGGGCACGAGCAATAGGGAATGGAGGGCACAGAGAGGGAATAGTAGATGGGGGGGGCACAGAGAGAATAGTGAGAGGAGGGCACAGAGAGGAATAGTGAGCATGGAGGGCACAGAAGAATATGAGAATGGGAGAGGGCCCAGAGAGGAATAGTAGATGGACGGGCACAGAGAGGAATAGGAGATGGAGGGCACAGAAGAATAGTGAGATGGGAGGCACAGAGAGGAATAGTAGGGGAGGGCACGAGAGGAATAGTGAGATGGGAGGGGCACAGAGAGGAATTGTGAGATGGACGGCACAGAAGAAGCAAAATAGGAGATGGGAGGGCACAGAGGAGAATAGTGAGATGGGACGGGCACAGAGAGGAAATAGGAGGATGGGAGGGGCCACAGAGAGAAGAGCGGAATGGAGGGCACAGAGAGAATAGTGAGATGGGAGGGTCACAGAGAGGAATATTGAGATGGGAGGGGCACAGAGAGGAATAGTGAGATGGGAGGGGCACAGAGGGAAATAGTGAGATGGGAGTGGCACAGATAGGAATAGTGACGATGGGGACAGGGACACAGAAGAATAGGGGATGGGAGGGCACAGAGAGGAATAGTGAATGGGAGGGCACAGAGAGGAATAGAGATTGGAGGGCACAGAGAGGAAATAGGGGATGGGGCACAGAGAGGATAGTGAGATCCTGGGGGGGGCACAGAGAGGAATAGGGAGAGAGGGCACAGAGAGAAATAGTGAGATGGGATGGGCAAGAGAGAGTGAATGGGGGGCACGAGAGAATAGGAGATGGGAGGGCACAGAGAATAGGAGAGGGGGGCACAAGAGGAAATAGGGAGATGGGAGCGGGCACAGAGAGGAATAGTGGATGGGAGGGACAGAGAGAATAGGGAGATGGAGGGGGCACAGAAGGAATAGTGAGATGGAGGGCACAGAGAGGAATAGGAGATGGGAGGGCACAGAGAGGGAATAGTTAGATGGAGGCACAGAGAGAATAGGGAGATGGGAGGTGCACAGAGAAATAGTTGAGTGGACGGCAGAGAGGAATAGAGATGGAGGGGCACAGAGAGGAATAGTGAGCTGGGGGGGGCACCAGAAGGAATAGGGAGATGAGGGGCACCAGAGAGGAAATAGTGAGATGGGCGACAGAGAGATAGTGAGATGGGGGGCAAGAGAGGGAATTAGGGAGATGGGAGGGGCACAAGGGGAATAGGAGATGGGAGGGGCACAGAGAGAATAGGGAGATGGAGGGCACAGAGAGAATATTGAGATGGGACGGCACAGAGAGAATAGGGAGATGAGAGGGCCAGAAGGAATAGTGAAGGGGGGCACAGAGCAGAATAGTGAGATGGGGGGCACAGAGAGGAATAGTGAGATGGGGCACAGAGAGGAATTAGGGGGGAAAGTGGAGGGCACAGAGAGGCAATAGTGAGATGGGAGGGGCAAGAGAGGAATAGGGATGATGGGAGGGCACAGAGAGAGAATAGTGAGATGGGAGGGCACAGAGAGAATAGTGAGTGGGAGTGGACAGAGAGGAATAGAGATGGGAGGCACAGGAGAGATGGAGAGGGAGGGCACAGAGAGAATAGGAAGATGGAGGGCACAGAGAGGAATAGGAGATGGGGGGCACGAGAGGAATAGGAGATGGGAGGGGCACAGAAGGAATAGGAGCATGGGAGGGCACAGAGAGGAATAGGAGAATGGGAGGGCAACACCTGAGAGGAATAGGGAGATGGAGCGAGGGCACACGAGGAATAGGGGTGGAGATGGGGGCACAGAGAGAATGGAGATGGAGGGCACAGAGAGGAATAGGGAGATGGGAGGGCCAACAGAAGAATAGGGAGATGGGAGGGCCACAGAGAGGAATAGGGAGATGGGAGGCACAGAGAGATATAGGGAGATGGGAGGGGCACAGGGATAGGGAGACTGGGAGGCACAGAGAGGAATCAGGGAGATGGGAGGCACAGAGAGGATAGGGAGTGGAGGCACAGAGAGAATAGGAGATGGGAAGGGCACAGAAGAAATAGGAGAGGAGGGGCACAGAGAGGAATAGGAATGGGAGGCACAGAGAGAATAGGGAGAGGAGGGGCACAGAGAGGAATAGGAGATGGGAGGGCACAGAAGGAATAGGGAGATGGAGGCACAGAGAGAATAGGGAGCATGGCGGGGCACAGAAGCAATAGAGAGATGGGGGGGGGCAACATATGGAAATAGGGGAGATGGGGGGGGGCACAGAGAGGATAGGGAGATGGGAGGGGCACAGGAAAGAATAGGGAGATGGAGGGGCACAAGAGAATAGTGAGATGGAGGCACAGGAGGAAATATGAGATGGAGGGCACAGAGAGAATAGAGGAGAATGGGAAGGGGCACAGAGAGGATAGGGAGATGGAGGGGCACAGAGAGAATATGGAGATGAGGGCACAGAGAGGAATAGTGAGATGGGAGGTGCACAGAGAGAATGGGAGATGGAGGGCACAGAAGATAGTTGAGATGGAGGGCCACAGAGATGAATAGTGGATGGAGGGCACAGAGAAGGAATAGAATGGAGGGCACAGAGAGAAATAGGGAGATTGGAGGGCACAGAGAGCAATAGTGAGATGGAGCACAGAGAGGGAATAGTGAGAGGGAGGCACAGAGGAGGAATAGGGAGATGGAGGCACAGAGAGGAAATAGAGAATGGGAGCCACAGAGAGGAATAGTGAGATGGAGGGCACAGAAGGAATAGCGAGATGGTAGGGCACAGAGAGGAATAGGGAGATGGTAGGGGCCACAGAGAGGAATAGGGAGATGGAGGGGCACAAGAGGTAATAGGGAGATGGGGGGGCACAGAGAGGATAGTGGATGGGAGGGGCCACAGAGAGGAATAGAGATGGGAGGGCACAGAGGAATAGGGAGATGGGAGGGCACAGAGAGGATGGAGATGGGAGGGCCAGAGAGAAATGAGTGAGAATGGAAGGGGGCACAGAGCAGGAATAGGGAGATGGAGGGGCCAGAGAGAATAGGGAGCTGGAGGGGCACAAGTAGGAATAGGAGATGGAGGGGCACAAGAGGAATATTGAGATTGGGAGGGCACAGAGAGGGAATAGGAGATGGGAGGGCACAGAGAGAATAGGAGATGGAGAGCACAGAGAGGAATAGGGAGATGGGGGGCACAGAGAGGGGGAATAGGGAGATGGGGGCACAGAGAGGAATAGGAGAATGGAGGGCACAGAGAGGAATAGTGTAGAGGGAGGGGCACAGAGAGGAAATAGTGAGCATGGGAGGGCACAGAGAGGAATTAGTTGAGATGGAGGGGCACAGAGAGAATAGTGAGATGGAGGGGGGCACAGAGAGGAATAGGGAGATGGGAGGGCACCAGAGAGAATAGGGAGATGGGAGGGGCACAGATTAGGAATGTGAGATGGGAGGGCACAGAGAGATAGTGAGATGGGAGGGACAGAGAGAATAGGAGAGGAGGGCACAGAGAGGAATAGTGAGATGGGAGGGCACAGAGAGGAATAGTGAGATGGGTAGGGCACAGAGAGGAATAGGGAGATGGGAGGGGCACAGAGGAATAGGGAGATGGGAGGGGCACAGAGAGGAATAGGGAGATGGGAGGGCACAGAGAGGAATAGTGAGATGGAGGGGCACAGAGAGGAATAGGGAGATGGGAGGGGCACAGAGAGGAATAGGGAGATGGAGGGCACAGAGAGGAATAGGAGATGGGAGGGGCACAGAGAGGAATAGTGAGATGGGAGGGCACAGAGAGGAATAGGGAGATGGAGGGGCAGAGAGAATAGGGAGATGGGAGGGCACAGAGGAATAGTGAGATGGGAGGGGCACAGAGAGGAATAGGGAGATGGGAGGGGCACAGAGAGGAATAGGGAGATGGGAGGGGCACAGAGAGGAATAGGAGATGGAGGGCACAGAGAGGAATAGGAGATGGGAGGGCACAGAGAGGAATAGGAGATGGGAGGGGCACAGAGAGGAATAGGGAGATGGGAGGGGCACAGAGAGGAATAGGAGATAGGGAGGCACAGAGAGGAATAGGGAGATGGGAGGGCACAGAGAGGAATAGGAGATGGGAGGGGCACAGAGAGGAATAGTGAGATGGGAGGGCACAGAGAGGAATAGGAGATGGGAGGGGCACAGAGAGGAATAGGGAGATGGGAGGGGCACAGAGAGGAATAGTGAGATGGGAGGGGCACAGAGAGGAATAGGGAGATGGGAGGGCACAGAGAGGAATAGGAGATGGAGGGGCACAGAGAGGAATAGGGAGATGGGAGGGCACAGAGGATATGAGATGGGAGGGCACAGAGAGGAATAGGGAGATGGAGGGGCACAGAGAGGAATAGGGAGATGGGAGGGAGGGGAATAGGGAGATGGGGGCACAGAGAGGAATAGGAGATGAGGGGCACAGAGAGGAATAGGGAGATGGGAGGGCACAGAGAGGAATAGGGAGATGGGAGGGGCACAGAGAGGAATAGGGAGATGGGAGGGGCACAGAGAGGAATAGTGAGATGGGAGGGCACAGAGAGGAATAGGGAGATGGGAGGGGCACAGAGAGGAATAGGGAGATGGGAGGGGCACAGAGAGGAATAGGGAGATGGGGCACAGAGAGGAATAGTGAGATGGGAGGGCACAGAGAGGAATAGGGAGATGGGGGGGCACAGAGAGAATAGGGAGATGGGAGGGGCACAGAGAGGAATAGGAGATGGGAGGGCACAGAGAGAATAGGGAGATGGAGGGCACAGAGAGAATAGGGAGATGGGAGGGGCACAGAGAGGAATAGGGAGATGGGGGGGCACAGAGAGGGAATAGGGAGATGGGAGGGCACAGAGAGGAATAGGGAGATGGGGGGGCACAGAGAGGAAATAGGGAGATGGGAGGGGCACAGAGAGGAATAGGGAGATGGAGGGGCACAGAGAGGAATAGGGAGATGGGGGGGCACAGAGGAGGAATAGGGGAGAATGGGAGGGGGCACAGAGAGATAGGAGAGGGAGGTGCACAGAGGAATAGTGAGATGGGAAGGGGCACAGAGAGGGAATAGGGAGATGGGAGGGGCACAGAGAGGAATAGGGAGATGGAGGGCACAGAGAGGATAGTGAGATGGAGGGGCACAGAGAGGAATAGGGAGTGGGAGGGCACAGAGAGGATAGGAGTGGAGGGCACAGGAGAGGAATAGTGAAGATGGGAGGGGGCACAGAGAGGAATAGGGAGATGGGAGGGCACAGAGAGGAATAGGAGATGGGGGGGGCACAGAGAGGAATAGGGAGATGGGAGGGGCACAGAGAGGAATAGGGAGATGGGAGGGGCACAGAGAGAATAGGGAGATGGAGGGAGAGAGATAGGGAGATGGGAGGGGCACAGAGAGGAATAGGAGATGGGAGGGGCACAGAGAGGAATAGTGAGATGGGAGGGGCACAGAGAGGAATAGGGAGATGGGAGGGGCACAGAGAGGAATAGTGAGATGGGAGGGGCACAGAGAGGAATAGGGAGATGGGAGGGGCACAGAGAGGAATAGGGAGATGGGAGGGGCACAGAGAGGAATAGTGAGATGGGAGGGCACAGAGAGGAATAGTGAGATGGGAGGGGCACAGAGAGGAATAGGGAGATGGGAGGGGCACAGAGAGGAATAGTGAGATGGGAGGGGCACAGAGAGGAATAGGGAGATGGGAGGGGCACAGAGAGGAATAGGGAGATGGGAGGGGCACAGAGAGGAATAGGGAGATGGGAGGGGCACAGAGAGGAATAGGGAGATGGGAGGGGCACAGAGAGGAATAGGGAGATGGGAGGGGCACAGAGAGGAATAGGGAGATGGGAGGGGCACAGAGAGGAATAGGGAGATGGGAGGGGCACAGAGAGGAATAGGGAGATGGGGGGGGCACAGAGAGGAATAGGGAGATGGGAGGGGCACAGAGAGGAATAGGGAGATGGGAGGGGCACAGAGAGGAATAGTGAGATGGGAGGGGCACAGAGAGGAATAGGGAGATGGGAGGGGCACAGAGAGGAATAGGGAGATGGGAGGGGCACAGAGAGGAATAGGGAGATGGGAGGGGCACAGAGAGGAATAGGGAGATGGGAGGGGCACAGAGAGGAATAGGGAGATGGGAGGGGCACAGAGAGGAATAGGGAGATGGGAGGGGCACAGAGAGGAATAGTGAGATGGGAGGGGCACAGAGAGGAATAGTGAGTTTAGTGGCACCACAGACATTAATAATGAGGTGGGCGGTGCCTCCGTTCATTCCGCCCCTTTGTTCCCAGCAGCTGGGGGATGGCGGTCAATGTCTATTCCACGTCTGTGACCAGTGAGAACCTCAGCCGCCATGACATGCTGGCCTGGGTCAACGACTCCCTGCAGCTCAACTACACCAAGATAGAGCAGCTCTGCACCGGTGAGTGCCCTCGGGTTCCTGGGGCCCCCCAGCTGGTACCCCCCTGAGCTCCATTACTCCTCCCCCTGAGATTTGGGCCTCAGGTTTCTTGCCCAGGGCTTTGGGCACAACTCCTGCCCCACCTCCCTTTGCCCCTCCCCATGCTCTTGTGTAAGTATTGCCCAATCAGCTTTCGCTAATGGATGATCTCCCCCTAGGGGCCGCCTACTGCCAGTTCATGGACATGCTCTTCCCCGGCTGCATCCTTCTCAAGAAAGTCAAGTTCCAGGCCAAACTGGAGCACGAATCCATCCACAACTTCAAAGTCTTACAGGCGGCATTCAAGAAAATGGGCGTCGACAAAGTAGGTGGCAAGAAAATAGTTCTACTGGTCCCTGTTTGGGCCCGCCCCTTCCCCAGTGTAACCAATCCCAACTGGGCCAGCCTTTCCCCATAACTGAGCCCATTCCCTTTATCAGCTTAGTCGCTCTTCCCTGTACTTTCTCTATTTCATTACTGCCCCCCCCTTATATATTTATATATAGTAACCCCCCCTTAACTGCCCCTTCCCCAGTGTAACCAATCCCAACTGGGCCAGCCTTTCCCCATAACTGAGCCCATTCCCTTTATCAGCTTAGTCGCTCTTCCCTGTACTTTCTCTATTTCATTACTGCCCCCCCTTATATATTTATATATAGTGACCCCCCCCCCTTAACTGCCCCCCCCCCCCCCAGTGTAACCAATCCCAACTGGGCCAGCCTTTCCCCATAAACTGAGCCCCATTCCCTTTATCAGCTTAGTCGCTCTTCCCTGTACTTTCTCTATTTCATTACTGCCCCCCCCCTTATATATTTATATATAGTGACCCCCCCCCCCCTTAACTGCCCCTTCCCCAGTGTAACCAATCCCAACTGGGCCAGCCTTTCCCCATAACTGAGCCCATTCCCTTTATCAGCTTAGTCGCTCTTCCCTGTACTTTCTCTATTTCATTACTGCCCCCCCCCCTTATATATTTATATATAGTGACCCCCCCCCCCTTAACTGCCCCCCCCCCAGTGTAACCAATCCCAACTGGGCCAGCCTTTCCCCATAACTGAGCCCATTCCCTTTATCAGCTTAGTCGCTCTTCCCTGTACTTTCTCTATTTCATTACTGCCCCCCCCCTTATATATTTATATATAGTGACCCCCCCCCCCTTAACTGCCCCCCCCCCAGTGTAACCAATCCCAACTGGGCCAGCCTTTCCCCATAACTGAGCCCATTCCCTTTATCAGCTTAGTCGCTCTTCCCTGTACTTTCTCTATATCATTACTGCCCCCCCTTATATATTTATATATAGTGACCCCCCCTTAACTGCCCCTTCCCCAGTGTAACCAATCCCAATTTTGCCAGTCTCTCCCAGTGACACATTTACTTGTTGCAGATAATCCCAGTCGAGAGATTAATAAAGGGAAAGTTCCAGGACAACTTTGAGTTTGTCCAGTGGTTCAAGAAGTTCTTTGATGCCAACTATGATGGGAAGGAGTACGACCCCCTGCTGGCGAGACAGGGGCAGGACGTGGCGCCTCCACCCAACCCTGGGGATCAAGGCTTCAACAAGCCCAAGAAACCCATTGGCACAGCAGGTACAGTACTGCCAGTTATAGACAGTAGGTTCCCTGTATGGGCAGTGCCAACGAACCCCAACGAGGCATATTATTGCCACATGTTTGCCAGGAGGCTACTGAGGGCTCAGAGATTGCATGCTTAGGGGCAGGGGTTGCCATGGTGCCACAGAGATTGCATGCTTAGGGGCAGGGGTTGCCATGGTGCCACAGAGATTGCATGCTTAGGGGCCGGGGTTGCCATGGTGCCACGGAGATTGCATGCTTAGGGGCAGGGGTTGCCATGGTGCCACGGAGATGGCATGCTTAGGGGCAGGGGTTGCCATGGTGCCACGGAGATTGCATGCTTAGGGGCCAGGGTTGCCATGGTGCCACAGAGATTGCATGCTTAGGGGCCGGGGTTGCCATGGTGCCACGGAGATTGCATGCTTAGGGGCCGGGGTTGCCATGGTGCCACAGAGATTGCATGCTTAGGGGCCGGGGTTGCCATGGTGCCACATTACTGAGTGGGTTCCACGTGGCCCTCAGTGCCGTATATATGTTCCCTATATAATGCAGTAGTCGCTGGGTATTTATGAGCAGTGCATTACAGTTTCTCCCTTCTGCCCCCCTTACAGTCCCACAAAGAACATCCCCTACGGGTCCCAAGACCATGCAGGCCCCGGTGCGATTGCAAAACACCGCCCCACCTCTGAGGAAAAACCCCCCCATCACCAGGAACGGGGGGCACGACATGGACTCACAGGTGGTGGAGCTTAACCAGCAGGTGAGCCACGGAGGAAGGTCTATGTGAATAAACATAAGGAGAGTGCCCCTAGTGGGGGAAAGGTGTTACTCACATTAACAGCACTCAGCGTGTGTAGCAGCAGCGCCACCTATAGGGGATAAAATTCATTATATAAAGAAGCATCGTCCAAATTGTGGCCCTTCGGCAATACAACTCCCAGCATCTGCTCTAAAATACCCTCATCTTGTCCTACTGTTGCCTTCTCTATCTTGCCTTACTATACACACTATTCGCCCATCTTCCTGCCCATAACGGTGGCCCTGTGGGACCCCAGTACGAGTGGGCCCCCAGAATTGCCCCTAAATCAGCTCTGGGGGGAGGATTGTGACCCTGGCGTCTTTGTGCCACCAGTGGGAACGCAGCAGAAAGGGAAATAAATACTGCAAATAAGGGAGAATGGGGGCGGGGCTTATTCCTCTTTTTCGTCCCATTGTAGCTGGTGGAGCTGAAGCTGACGGTGGATGGGCTGGAGAAAGAGCGCGACTTCTACTTCAGCAAACTGCGAGACATCGAACTGATCTGTCAGGAGCACGAGAGCGAGAACGTGGGGGTCCTCTCCAAGATCATAGACATCCTGTATGCCACAGAGGTGAGTCTTGGGGCCCCTGGGAAACACTTGGGGGCCAACTGTCCCCCAGTTTGGGCATCATTGTAATCTCAGGCCCCAGGGAGGTGCAGATAAAGGGATTTCAGCCAGTCGGATACAGTAGAACCCCGATTTTACATCCCCAGAAGTAGTTGGGGCCCCCAGGGACCATATTTGCACCATGTGATTAAGCCTTTGTGTCAGCTGACCCCTGCGAGACATCACCACCAGTCTAAGCCTAAAACTGACTGCTCGCACCCCTGTCTGTCTCTCTTGCGCAGGAAGGGTTCGCTCCACCGGACGATGATGAGAATGATGACCCTCAGCCTGAGGACCAAGATGAATACTAACGAGGCTTTTATCCTCCCTTTTTTCATCCTATCCCCCCCCGCCCCCTATAAAAATCCTCCCCCCTGTCATTACCCATCAGTCGGACACATTGGGTCTGGGATCCCTTCCTGCACCGCCATTCGTCACCTGATGCAGTGCGGGCGTCTCGCCAAGTCTGACATTTTCGGCCAATAGGAACTCTGGATGGGGAGGTGTTGGCGTTTCTTTGGAGTTGGGTTTTTATGCTTGCTAAACATGGCGCTTCATCCTTTTAATGGGGGGGGGTAATCTTTTTCCCGTGGGAGTTTTATATCCTTGGTCGTTTTTCTTCCTGTTGGAGTCAGGGGGTAATTATCTGTGCGTCTCTGTCTTCCTTTTCTATACGAGGCCTTTCAGCCCTTCTCCTCCAACCTCCAGTCCAAGGTGGCGTATTTACCCCGGGTACTAATCTGTACAGACACAGGACAGCATCTAGGTATATCTCAGTAGGTTCACCCTATGTGGCATCTAGCATACATTCTCGATCACCAAGATCTAGAACCACTTTGCCAAGATGCTATCATGGAACAATCATATTGACTCTACTACATGCTCCTCTAGCTCCAAGATGCTATCAGGAACCCTCACATTTTGTTCCCCTATATGCTCCTCTAGCTCCAAGATGCTATAATAGAACCCTCACATTTTTTTGCCCCTATATGCTCCTCTAGCTCCAAGATGCTATAATAGAACCCTCACATTTTTTTGCCCCTACATGCTCCTCTAGCTCCAAAATGCTATCTTGGAACCATCACATTTTGTTCCCCTATATGCTCCTCTAGCTCCAAGATGCTATAATAGAACCCTCACATTTTTTTGCCCCTATATGCTCCTCTAGCTCCAAGATGCTATAATAGAACCCTCACATTTTTTTGCCCCTACAAGCTCCTCTAGCTCCAAAATGCTATCATGGAACCCTCACATTTTGTTCCCCTATATGCTCCTCTAGCTCCAAGATGCTATAATAGAACCCTCACATTTTTTTGCCCCTATATGCTCCTCTAGCTCCAAGATGCTATAATAGAACCCTCACATTTTTTTGCCCCTACATGCTCCTCTAGCTCCAAGATGCTATAATAGAACCCTCACATTTTTTTGCCCCTACATGCTCCTCTAGCTCCAAGATGCTATAATAGAACCCTCACATTTTTTGCCCCTACATGCTCCTCTAGCTCCAAGATGCTATAATAGAACCCTCACATTTTTTGCCCCTACATGCTCCTCTAGCTCCAAGATGCTAACATTGTTTGCTAAACATGGTACCCCAAGAGTTCCCAGAGCTCTTATACATTGATTATGTTGCACCTAGAACAGATTCCAGCCTGGAAACCTACCAGAATATACTCAGATGTTCCAGGATGCTGGCCTACAGCTTTCTGTATATCACACTAAGAACTTGTTCTAGAATACACTCAAACTTAGAACTTGTTCTAGATAGGGAAACGCCATCAGTCTCCTTATAATAATCATGTGGTTCTCCAGCACTGGGCTGCAGTGACAGTTCCAAACTCTACAGGACTCCAGGCCGTAAAATGAGAGGGTTCCTCAAGGGTTCCTTAAGGGTTCCTTATCACATTGAGGGCCAAAGGGAGATCAAGTAGAACCTCCAACCCGGACATGGTGGGCTTGTTCTCTCTAGGCCTGCTGGGTAAATACGCCATCTCTCCCCTCTCGTCTCGCCCTGATGTCTCCTTCCGCCATGACCGCTTGTATAATATGTAAGAGCCCCCCTGCTGTGACCCAGCCTCAGTACTGTGGGGGCCCACCCGCAGCAGGAGGGCTGACTAGTTAGAGTGGATAAATGTATATTTTTGAATGGGTTTTACATGCACTTTCTGTCCCCAGGATTGTTACCCCCCCCCAAACAATGGAACCACAGTGGAGCTTGGGCCATAAACTCAGCCTGGGTCAAGTCCGGACCCCTTGTGCGCACGTCGGGGGGCTTCTCCCACCCATTTACTTTAATAGTAATAATAGTAAGTACAGTACAAAGTGCCCCAGGCTTATTTTTTATTTCCTATTTTAAACATTTTTATCCACTGAATTCCAAGTTTTAATATTATTTCACCCAATTGGGGCAATGCCTTTGATTGGCTGCCAGTAGTGACTAGCGTGGCTTCTGATTGGAGCACAAGTTCGTACAGGTGTGGTTTTGAGTGCCTATTGGCTGAGTGAATGCCCTCTGCCCACAAAAGCAATGTGGCTCCTCTGTGGGGGGGGGGGGGGGGGATACTGGGAAATTGTCGTCTTTCTGTTTAATTTATTGATTGCTCGTTAATGTGGCCTTGCTGGCATAGGGGGCGCACTACTTTGTTAATTTGCTAATGAATTCTCAACAATACAAAATGGGTCCCAGTAGCTGCAGAAAGATCCGCTCCGAGGGGCGTGGCACGTGGGGCACCAAGGTCGATTGGCACAAGCAGCAGCCAATAGAGCGCAAGGGACCGCCCACAGGCGCAAAGGCGCTAATATGCCACAAATGTTCATTTCTCATATTCTCAATTGTTTTTATTCTTTTAGTTCATTGTATGATGTAAAGTCTCATAAGCTGAGCTCAATAAGCTGTGAATGGAGAGCACGAAGCAGCACTGGGGGGGGGTCTCCCCTTAATTACTGGAACTCGACAACTGTCATTTCCTGTCAATAACACAACCATCGAAATAAAAAGGTGTTGCATTTGTGCCTGAAACCTGTGTGTCCAGTAGCGCAGCCGGGCCAAGCTTGTACTGATTGGTCCCCCCCCCACTGAAACATGGAGTGGCCCCTCTGATTGGTCCCCCCCCGCTGAAACATGGAGTGTCCCCTCTGATTGGTCCCCCCCCGCTGAAACATGGAGTGGCCCCTTTGATTGGTCCCCCCCCGCTGAAACATGGAGTGGCCCCTCTGATTGGTCCCCCCCCGCTGAAACATGGAGTGGCCCCTCTGATTGGTCCCCCTACTGAAACATGGAGTGGCCCCTCTGATTGGTCCCCCCCCCCCCGCGCTGAATCATGGAGTGTCCCCTCTGATTGGTCCCCCCCCCCGCGCTGAATCATGGAGTGTCCCCTCTGATTGTCCCCCCCCCGCTGAAACATGGAGTGTCCCCTCTGATTGGTCCCCCGCCGCTGAAACATGGAGTGTCCCCTCTGATTGGTCCCCCCCCCGCGCTGAAACATGGAGTGTCCGCCTCTGATTGGTCCCCCCCCCCGCGCTGAAACATGGAGTGTCCCCTCTGATTGGTCCCCCCCCAACCCCCCCCGCGCTGAAACATGGAGTGTCCCCTCTGATTGGTCCCCCCCCCGCGCTGAAACATGGAGTGTCCCCTCTGATTGGTCCCCCCCCCCGCTGAAACATGGAGTGTCCCCTCTGATTGGTCCCCCCCCCGCGCTGAAACATGGAGTGTCCCCTCTGATTGGTCCCCCCCCCCCGCGCTGAAACATGGAGTGTCCCCTCTGATTGGTCCCCCCCCCCGCTGAAACATGGAGTGCCCCCCTCTGATTGGTCCCCCCCCGCGCTGAAACATGGAGTGGCCCCTCTGATTGGTCCCCCCCCTACTGAAACATGGAGTGGCCCTCTGATTGGTCCCCCCCCGCTGAAACATGGAGTGTCCCCTCTGATTGGTCCCCCCCCGCTGAAACATGGAGTGGCCCCTCTGATTGTCCCCCCCCCGCTGAAACATGGAGTGGTCCCTCTGATTGGTCCCCCCCCCCGCTGAAACATGGAGTGGCCCCTCTGATTGGTCCCCCCCACTGAAACATGGAGTGTCCCCTCTGATTGGTCCCCCCCGCTGAAACATGGAGTGTCCCCTCTGATTGGTCCCCCCCGCTGAAACATGGAGTGGCCCCTCTGATTGGTCCCCTCCCTACTGAAACATGGAGTGTCCCCTCTGATTTGTCCCCCCCTACTGAAACATGGAGTGTCCCCTCTGATTGGTCCCCCCTACTGAAACATGGAGTGTCCCCTCTGATTGGTCCCCCCCGCTGAAACATGGAGTGTCCTCTGATTGGTCCCCCCTACTGAAACATGGAGTGTCCCTCTGATTGTTCCCCCCCCCGCTGAAACATGGAGTGTCCCCTCTGATTGGTCCCCCCCTACTGAAACATGGAGTGTCCCCTCTGATTGTTCCCCCCCCTACTGAAACATGGAGTGTCCCCTCTGATTGTTCCCCCCCCTACTGAAACATGGAGTGTCCCTCTGATTGTTCCCCCCGCTGAAACATGCAGTGTCCCCTCTGATTGGTCCCCCCTACTGAAACATGGAGTGTCCCCCTCTGATTGTTTCCCCCCCCGCTGAAACATGGAGTGTCCCCTCTGATTGGTCCCCTACTGAAAACATGAGTGGTCCCCTCTATTGGTCCCCCCGCTACTGAAACATGGAGTGTCCCCTCTGATTGGTCCGCCCTCTGAAACATGGAGTGTCCCCTCTGATTGGTCCCCCCCCTACTGAAACATGGAGTGGTCCCTCTGATTGGCCGCCCCCCCGTGAAACATGGGTGGCCCCTCTAATTGGTCCCCCCCCCACTGAAACATGGAGTTGTCCCCTCTGATTGGTCCCCCCCCCTACTGAAACATGGAGTGGCCCCTCTAATTGGTCCCCCCCCGCTGAAACATGGAGTGTCCGCTCCTGATTGGTCCCCCCCCGCTGAACATGGAGTGGCCCTCTGATTGGTCCCCCCCCCCGCTGAAACATGGAGTGGCCCTCTGATTGGTCCCCCCACTGAAACATGGAAGTGTCCTCCCTCTACCCCCTTCTGGTGTGATTGTCCCCCCCGCTGAAAACATGGAGTGTCCCTCTGTTGGTCCCCCCCGCGCTGAAAACATGGAGTGTGTCCCCTATCTGATTGGTCCCGCGCTGAAACATGGAGTGTGCCCCTCCTGATTGGTCCCCACCCTCGCCCGTGAAACATGGAGTGGCCCCTCTGATTGGTTCCCTCCCACCTCCCCTCTCCCCCCGCCGCTCCGCTGAAACAAATGGAGTTGTACTCTGATGGTCCCCCCCCCGCTGAACATTGTTTAGTGGCCCCTTGAATTGGTCCCCCCTACTGAAACATGGAGTGTCTCTGATTGGTCCCCCGTACCCGTCTGAACTAGGAGTGTCCTCTGTTGGTCCCCCGCCGCGCTTGCAACAATGGAGTGGCCCCTCTGATTGGTCCCCCTCCCGTCCGTTCCACTCCCCCACGACCGCCGCTGAAACATGAGTGGCCCCTCTGATTGGTCCTACCACTATAAACATGGAGTGTCCCCCTCTGAATTGGTCCCCCCACCCGCTGAAACAATGATGTCCCCTCCGTGTTGGTCCCCCCGCTGACATGGAGGTGGCCCCATCTGATTGGTCCCCCTACTGAAAACATGGAAGTAGGTCCCCTCTGATTGGTCCCCCCCCTACTGAAAAACATGGAGTGTCCACCTCTGATTGGTTGCCCCCGCTGAACATTGCAGTGTCCCCTCTGAATTGGTCCCCATCCCCACCTAACTGACATGGAGTGTCCCCTTGATTGTTACCCCCCCCGCTGAAACATGGAGTGGGTCCCCTGCATTGGTCCCTACTGAACATGGGTTGTCCCCTCTGATTGGTCCCCCGCTACTGAAACATGGAGTGTCCCCTCTGGATGTCCCCCCCTACTGAACACCTTAGTTGGAGTGTCCCCCTCTATTGGTCCCCCTTCACTGACATGGAAGTGTCCCTCTGATGGTCCCCCCTACTGAAACCATGGAGTGTCCGCCTCTGATTGGCCCCCCCGCTGAAACATGGAAGTGACCCTCTAATGGTCCCCCCCCACTGAAACAGAAGTGGCCCTCTGATTGGTCCCCCCCCACTGGAAACATGGAGTGGCCCTCTGATTGGTCCCCCCCCGCCGCTGAAACATGGAGTGGCCCCTGCTGATTGGTCCCCCCCCCCGCTGAAACATGGAGTGGCCCCCTCTTAAATTGGTCCCCCCAACTGAACCATGGAGTGGTCCCTCTGAATTGGTCGCCCCCCCCTACGAAAACATGGAGTGGCCCCTCTAATTGGTCCCCCTACTGAAACATGGCAGTGGCCCCTCTGAAGGTCCCCCCCGCTGAAAACATGGAGTGGCCGCCTCTATTGGTCCCCCTACTGAAACATGGAGTGGCCCCTCTGATTGGTCCCCCCACCGCTGAACATGGAGTGGGGCCCTCTGATTGTCCCCCCCGCTGGAAACATGGAGTTGGCCCCTCTGATTGGTCCCCCCCGCTGAACATGGAGTGGCCCCTCTGATTGGTCCCCCTCCCTGAACATGGGAGTGTCCCCTCTGATTGGTCCCCCTACGAAACATGGAGTGTCCCCTCTGATTGTCCCCCCCCTACTGAAACATGGAGTGTCCCCTCTGATTGGTCCCCCTACTGACATGGAGTGTCCCTCATGATTGGTCCCCCCCCTACTGAAACATGGAGTGTCCCCCTCTTGATTGTCCCCCTACTGAAACATTGGAGTGTCCCGCTCTTGAATTGGTCGCCCCCCTACCTGAAACATGGCTGTCCCTCTGATTGGTCCCTCTACTGAAAACATGGAGTTGTCCCTCTGATTGGTCCCCCCTACTGAAAACATGGAGTGTCCGCCTCGTGATTGGTCCCCCCCTAACTCGTGAACATGGAGTTGTCCCTCTGATTTGGTCCCCTACTGAAACATGGAGTGTCCCCTGCTGATTGGTCCCCTACTGAAACATGGAGTGCCCCTCTATTGTCCCCCCTACTGAACATGGAGTGTCCCCTCTGATTGGTCCCCCCCCTACTGAACATGGAGTGTCCCCTCTGAATTGGGTTCCCCCCGCGGCTGAAAACATGAGTGGCCCCTCTTATTGGTCCCTCCCCCTAACTGAACATGGGAGTGTCCCCTCTGATTTGGTCCCCCTACTGAAACATGGGAAGTGTCCCCTCTGATTGGTCCCCCATACTGAAGACATGAGTGTCCGCCTCCTGATTGGTCCCCCTACTGACAACATGGAGTGTCCTCTGATTGGGTCCCCCACTGAAACAATGGAGTGTCCCCTCTGATTGGTCCCCCCCCCTACTGAAACATGGAGTGTCCCTGATTGGTCCCCCCCTACTGAACATGGAGTTGTCCCCTCTGATGGTGGTCCCCCCCCTACTGAAACATGGGAGTGTCCCCTCTGCATTGGTCCCCCTACTGAAACATGAGGTCCCCCCTCTGATTGGTCACCCTACTGAAACCATGGAGTGTTCCCTCTGATTGGTCCCCCCCCACTGAAAACATGGGAGTGTCGCCCTACTTGAATGGTCCCCCCTACTGAAACATGGAGTGTCCCCCTCTGATTGGGTCCCCCTACTCGAAAGCATGGAGTGTCCCCCTCTGAGATTGGTCCCCCTACTGAAAACATGGAGTGTCCCCTCTGATTGGTCCCCCCCCTACTTGAAAACATGGAGTGTCCCCTCTGATTGGTCCCCCCTACTGAACATTAGATGGAGGTGCCCTCTGATTGGTCCCCCCCCCTACTGAAACATGGATGTCCCCCTGATTGGTCCCCCTACTGAAAACCATGGAGTGTCCCTCTGATTGTCCCCCCCCCTACTGAAACATGGAGTGTCCCCTCTGTTGGTCCCCCCCCTACTGAAACATGGGAGTGTCCCCTCTGATTGGTCCCCCCCTAACTGAAACAGTGGAGTGTCCCCTCTGATTGGTCCCCCCTACTGAAAACAATGGAGTGGCCCCTCTGATTGGTCCCATCCTACTGAAACATGGAGTGTCCCCTCTGATTGGTCCCCCCTACTGAAAAATGGTGTGCCCCCCCCCAAATTGATTGTTCCCCACTGCTGCATATTGCAGTGTCTACTTTGATTGGTTCCCCCTTGCTGAAAAATGGCGTGCCCCCCCTACTGACAAATGGAGTGCCCCCACTAATTGATTGGTCCCCCCCTTACTGCAAACAGGAGTTTGAAGAGACGTAACTGTGCAGTGTGAGTGGTTAGGGGTTGCACTGCTGTCACTACCCACCTACTCAGTGACGCACCTATTGGTGACGCTGGACCCAAGGGTGGCGCTACCCCCTGGCCTGGAGGTGCCATAGCAGTGCGGTTCCCCTGCGTCTATAGATGCCAATGTGTGGGATTAGGGGTGGGAGGCAGGGAGGGTAACTATACGGGGGGAGCACATTGTGGCGCAAGTCCAGAGTTTTATGTGCAACTGCGGGGAAATCTGTGCGAGTTTAACTGCCCCCGAGCCCCTAGCAGCCCCTTTGCATTTTATTTAGTACAAAATCAATTCTGTGAATACAAAAATCAATTTGTGTCAAGAAATGAAAAAGGAATTACTGCCTGTACCGCATTGGGAACTGCGCCAACTCATAGCGCGGGCAGCAAAGGGCAAACATGGCGGATCCTGCCCAGTATTTCTACTCTGCATTAAATGTCAGTGTACTGTAGTAACAAAATGAAAAAAAAACAGAACGTAAAAATAAGGAACAGTCCAATCATATCATCAGAAAATGGCAGCGAATCCTTGGGCACCAGTACATTCTGTGTTGGTAGGTGTCTGGGCCGGCACAGAGCTCTCAGCCAAGTCTGAACCAGAACTCTCTACAGCCTGGGAAGGAAACTGGATCAGTCAGTAACTGTATCTCTGGGCATCGGATCAACTTCCAGCACCGACAGCTGCATAATATACCTCTATGGGTCAGGCACCCCCCCACTCATAATATTCAACCCCCCCTGCTGTTAGCCACCCCCCCCCCCCTAGCTCATAACAAGGTACTAGAAACATTGGGGTAACAGGTCACCTAGCTCCGCATAGTTCCAGGGTACCCAGGGCACAAGCACTCCACTCCCAAATCCCCCCCTAAACTAGGCCTCAGGCTGGGCCCCCTTAGCATAACAAAGTTACAGATATAAGAAATCATTGGGGTAACAGTCCACCGCCCGCTATAGTTCGGGGTCCTACAGGGCAACAAATACGACCCCAAATCCCCCCTAAACTGGCTTCAAGCTGGGGCCCCCCTTTAGCCCAATAAAAGGTTACCAGATAATAGAAAACATTGGGGGTAACAGTCATCCCGCTATAGTTCCAGGCCGCAGGGGCACAAATAAGCACCGCCAAACCCCCTAACTGGCCTTCAGGCTGGGCCCCCTTAGCATAACAAGGTTAAACAAGATATATGAAAATTGGGGTAACAGTTCACACCCGCTATAAGTTCCAGGTTACCCAGGGCACAAATAAGCACTCACCCCCAAAGTCCACCCCTAACTGGCCTTCAGGCTGGGCCCCCTTAGCCCATAACAAGGTTACAGATATATAGAAACATTGGGGTAACAGCACCCGCTATAGTTCCCCAGGGGTAAACAGGCACAAATAAGCACCTCCCCCAAATCCCCCCGAACTGGCCTCAGGCTGGGCGCCCTTAGCCCATAACAGGTTACAGATATATAGAAACATTGGGGTAACAGTCACCCCGCTATAGTTCCAGGGGTACCCAGGGCAACAATAAGCACCCCAAATCCCCCCTAACTGGCCTTCAGGCTGGGCCCCCTTAGCCCATAACAAGGTTACAGATATATAGAAACATTGGGGGAACAGACCATGGAGACATCCCATGAAGGTTGAGGCAGTGGGGCAATAAGACCCAAGCCCCCACAGTGGCAGGAGGGTGTGAGGGTGCAGGGAGTACCATCTTTACTGAAACCTTTCTCATATAAAAGCCCCTCATTTCCCTCTGATCCCCTGCACTCAGCACCAGAGAAAGATACAAAGTTCCCCAAATGTAATAAGATAAGGGGGCATTTGGCCCATAATACCCACCTACCCCCCCCCCAACAGTCTCTCCGGGGATGGAACTGCCCCCGGGTTGGGCACAGGCAGGTACCTAGCCAGAACTCATGGTGCAAAGCCCCGCACACTCATTGGCTGGAATACACTCCCAGCAAGCTCAGCGGTATTTAGCAGCCAATCATAGAGCAGACACAAGGCAGCCAATAAGACTCCCCCGGCAGGACGTCACTAGACATGACAGACGTGGCCGTTGAACCCGCGGCTCGCACTGCGCAGACGCGGTCATTTCTATCAATCGCCGCCAGCCAATGAGCTCTTGCTACGTCAGCTGGGTGCGGGGCATGCCGGGAGCCCGGAAGTGACGTGAGAAGCTAGCGGCGTGAGAAAGACCCAGGCGGAACGATGGCATCGGGGGCTCCGGACGGAAAATGGAAGGTTGTGAAGAAAGGGAAGAAAAGCGGCGAGAGGAAGGGAGGGGAACGGAAAGCCCTGTCCGAGAGCAACGTCCCCCCCGGGGGCCCCGGTAACTCCGCTCCCAGTCTGGTC
>NC_030681.2:161382206-161409706 GCF_000004195.4 Xenopus tropicalis
GGAACTGCCCCCTGCACCTACCCCGCAGTGTAACTGCCCCCCCTGTACCTACCCCAGGCAGTGTAACTGCCCCCCTGGTACTACCCCCAGCAGTGTTAACTGCCCCCCCTGTACCTACCCCAGCAGTGTAACTGCCCCCCCTGTACCTACCCCAGCAGGTAACTGCCCCCCTGGTACCTACCCCAACTAACTGTTCCCCCTGTACCTGCCCCAACTAATGCCCCCCTGTACCTGCCCCAACTAACTGCCCCCCCTGTACCTGCCCCAACTAACTGCCCCCCTGTACCTGCCCCAACTAACTGCCCCCGTGTACCTGCCCCAACTAACTGCCCCCCTGTACCTGCCCCAGCAGTGTAACTGCCCCCCCTGTACCTACCCCAGCAGTGTAACTGCCCCCCTGTACCTACCCCAACTAAATGTCCCCCTGTACCTGCCCCAACTAACTGCCCCCCTGTACCTGCCCCAACTAACTGCCCCCCGTGTACCTGCCCCAGCAGCTGTAACTTGCCCCCCTGTACCTGCCCCAGCAGTGTAACCGGCCCCCCCTGTACCTACCCCAGCAGTGTAACTGCCCCCCCTGTACCTTACCCCCAGCAGTGTAACTGCCCCCCCCTGTACCTACCCCAGCAGTGTAACTGCCCCCCCTGTACCTACCCCAGCAGTGTAACTGCCCCCCCTGTACCTACCCCAGCAGTGTAACTGCCCCCCTGTACCTACCCCAGCAGTGTAACTGCCCCCCCTGTACCTACCCCAGCAGTGTAACTGCCCCCCCTGTACCTACCCCAGCAGTGTAACTGCCCCCCTCCTGTACCTACCCCAGCAGTGTAACTGCCCCCCTGTACCTACCCCAGCAGTGTAACTGCCCCCCATGTACCTACCCCAGCAGTGTAACTGCCCCCCCCTGTACCTACCCCAACTAACTGTCCCCCTGTACCTGCCCCAACTACTTGCCCCCCTGTACCTGCCCCAACTAACTGCCCCCTCGTACCTGCCCAACTAACTGCCCCCCTGTACCTGCCCCAACTAACTGCCCCCCTGTACCTGCCCCAACTAACTGCCCCCCTGTACCTGCCCCAACTAACTGCCCCCCTGTACCTGCCCCAACTAACTGCCCCCCTGACCTGCCCCAACTAACTGCCCAACTAACTGCCCCCCATGTACCTGCCCCAACTAACTGCCCCCCTGCACCTGCCCCGGCTAACTGCCCCCCCTGCACCGTGCCCCGGCTAACTGCCCCCCTGTACCTGCCCGGCTAACTGCCCCCCTGCACCTGCTCCGGCTAACTGCCCCCCCTGCACCTGCCCGGCTTAACTGCCCCCCCTGCACCTGCCCCGGCTAACTGCCCCCCCTGCACCTGCCCCGGCTAACTGCCCCCCTGCACCTGCCCCGGCTAACTGCCCCCCCTGCCTGCACCTGCCCCGGCTAACTGCCCCCCCTGCACCTGCCCCGGCTAACTGCCCCCCCTGCACCTGCCCCGGCTAACTGCCCCCCCGCACCTGGCCCGGCTAACTCCCCCCTGCACCTGCCCCGGCTAACTGCCCCCCCTGCACCTGCCCCGGCTAACTGCCCCCCTGCACCTGCCCGGCTAACTGCCCCCCCCTGCACCTGCCCCGGCTAACTGCCCCCCCTGCACCTGCCCCGGCTAACTGCCCCCCTGCACCTGCCCCGGCTAACTCCCCCCCTGCACCTGCCCCGGCTAACTGCCCCCCTGCACCTGCCCCGGCTAACTGCCCCCCCTGCACCTGCCCCGGCTAACTGCCCCCCTGCACCTGCCCCGGCTAACTGCCCCCCCTGCACCTGCCCCGGCTAACTGCCCCCCCGCACCTGCCCCGGCTAACTGCCCCCCCTGCACCTGCCCCGGCTAACTGCCCCCCCTGCACCTGCCCCGGCTAACTGCCCCCCCCTGCACCTGCCCCGGCTAACTGCCCCCCCGTACCTGCCCCGGCTAACTGCCCCCCCTGTACCTGCCCCGGTAACTGCCCCCCTGTACCTGCCCCGGCTAACTGCCCCCTGTACCTGCCCCGGCTAACTGCCCCCCCTGTACCTGCCCCGGCTAACTGCCCCCCCTGTACCTGCCCCGGCTAACTGCCCCCCCTGTACCTGCCCCGGCTAACTGCCCCCCTGCACCTGCCCCGGCTAACTGCCCCCCCTGCACCTGCCCCGGCTAACTGCCCCCCATGCACCTGCCCCGGCTAACTGCCCCCCCTGCACCTGCCCCGGCTAACTGCCCCCCGCACCTGCCCCGGCTAACTGCCCCCCGTACCTGCCCCGGCTAACTGCCCCCCCGTACCTGCCCCGGCTAACTGCCCCCCCTGTACCTGCCCCGGCTAACTTGCCCCCCTGTACCTGCCCCGGCTAACTGCCCCCCTGTACCTGCCCCGGCTAACTGCCCCCCCTGTACCTGCCCCGGCTAACTGCCCCCCCGTACCTGCCCCAGCTGTGCACCTATCCCAGCCTCCCCCTCCGCGCTCTGTCAGTCCGGCTGCCCCATCTCTGCTGCAGTAACTGCCCCAATCACTGCCCCTACCCAGTGTCACAGATCTCTTAGTGTAACTGCCCCAATACCCCTCCCCAGCGTCCCTACCACACACACTGCTGCTTCCAGTTTAACCCTTCCCTGTGTTACCCAGCAGTGTAACCCCTATACCCTGTCAGTTACTGCCACCTCCCTACAGTGATACTGTATTGCTTAAGTTACCCTTTACCCAGAAACCCAATCACAGTGCTTGTGTAAGAGCAGGGCAGCCAATCGAATTGCTCCCACCCACAGGCATTGCACAATGCCCCTTTGCCCAGATATCTAACGTCTGTGTGTGTGTCTCAGTTCCCATTAAGATGGCCAACACTGTGTATGAGATGGGCTTTGAGAGAATCAACAAGAAGCAGAACAAGGAGCAAGTCCCGCCCCCGAGCAGCGCCGCCGCCGAGCCGCCACAGAAAAAGCCGCAAACCAGCAACAAGAACGTGAGAAAGGCGCAGGGAGGGGACAGCGGCCCCAGGCAGGGCAAGTTCCACTCACTCGAGGATGCACTCAAAGCAGTAAGTGGCATTGGCTGATACCCCCTTGTACCTAGTAGCCTATTAAACCAATTAGACTGTTGCCTTGTTGCTAGCCTCACTGGCCCTAGCAACAAAATTACAGTTTATATGCCAGACTACATATGCATGCGAAGTGTAACTTAAGTCTAACCCAAAGTCTCCTCTAGCAGCACATTTCTCCTGCCCTGGCATAGGGTGCAGTGGTACAGTCCAGCTATTTCTCCTGCCCTGGCATAGGGTGCAGTGGTACAGTCCAGCTATTTCCCCTACCCTGGCATAGAGTGCAGTGGTACAGTCCAGCTATTTCCCCTACCCTGGCATAGAGTGCAGTGGTACAGTCCAGCTATTTCCCCTACCCTGGCATAGGGTGCAGTGGTACAGTCCAGCTATTTCCCCTACCCTGGCATAGAGTGCAGTGGTACAGTCCAGCTATTTCCCCTACCCTGGCATAGGGTGCAGTGGTACAGTCCAGCTATTTCTCCCACCCTGGCATAGGGTGCAGTGGTACAGTCCAGCTTATTTCCCTACCCTGGCATAGAGTGCAGTGGTACAGTCCAGCTATTTCTCCTGCCCTGGCATAGGGTGCAGTGGTACAGCCAGCTATTTCCCCTACCCTGGCATAGAGTGCAGTGGTACAGTCCAGCTATTTCCCCTACCCTGGCATAGGGTGCAGTGGTACAGTCCAGCTATTTCCCTACCCTGGCATAGGTGCAGTGGTACAGTCCAGTATTTCTCCTGGCATAGGGTGCAGTGGTACAGTCCAGCTATTTCCCACCCTGGCATAGAGTGCAGTGGTACAGTCCAGCTATTTCCCCTACCCGCATAGGGTGCAGTGGTACAGTCCAAAGCTATTTCTCCCACCCTGGCATAGAGTGCAGTGGTACAGTCCAGCTATTTCTCCCACCCTGGCATAGAGTGCAGTGGTACAGTCCAGCTATTTCCCCTACCCTGGCATAGAGTGCAGTGGTACAGTCCAGCTATTTCCCCTACCCTGGCATAGAGTGCAGTGGTACAGTCCAGCTATTTCCCCTACCCTGGCATAGATGGCAGTGGTACAGTCCAGCTATTTCTCCTGCCCTGGCATAGGGTGCAGTGGTACACTCCAGATATTTCTCCTGGCATAGGTGCAGTGGTACAGTCCAGCTATTTCCCCTACCCTGGCATAGGGTGCAGTGGTACAGTCCAGCTATTTCTCCTGGCATAGGGTGCAGTGGTACAGTCCAGCTATTTCTCCCACCCTGGCATAGAGTGCAGTGGTACAGTCCAGCTATTTCCCCTACCCTGGCATAGGGTGCAGTGGTACAGTCCAGCTATTTCTCCCACCCTGGCATAGAGTGCAGTGGTACAGTCCAGCTATTTCTCCCACCCTGGCATAGAGTGCAGTGGTACAGTCCAGCTATTTCTCCTACCCTGCATAGAGTGCAGTGGTACAGTCAGCTATCTCCTACCCTGGCATAGGGTGCAGTGGTACAGTCCAGCTATTTCTCCTACCCTGGCATAGGGTGCAGTGGTACAGTCCAGCTATTTCCCCACCCTGGCATAGAGTGCAGTGGTACAGTCCAGCTATTTCCCCTACCCTGGCATAGGTGCAGTGTTACAGTCCAGCTAATTTCTCCCACCCTGGCATAGAGTGCAGTGGTACAGTCCAGCTATTTCTCCCACCCTGGCATAGAGTGCAGTGGTACAGTCCAGCTATTTCCCCTACCCTGGCATAGGGTGCAGTGGTACAGTCCAGCTATTTCTCCCACCCTGGCATAGGGTGCAGTGGTACAGTCCAGCTATTTCTCCCACCCTGGCATAGGGTGCAGTGGTACAGTCCAGCTATTTCCCCTACCCTGGCATAGGGTGCAGTGGTACAGTCCAGCTATTTCCCCTACCCTGGCATAGGGTGCAGTGGTACAGTCCAGCTATTTCTCCCACCCTGGCATAGGGTGCAGTGGTACAGTCCAGCTATTTCCCCTACCCTGGCATAGGGTGCAGTGGTACAGTCCAGCTATTTCCCCTACCCTGGCATAGGGTGCAGTGGTACAGTCCAGCTATTTCTCCCACCCTGCATAGGGTGCAGTTGTACAGTCAAGCTTTTTCTCCCACCCTGGCATATAGTGCAGTGGTACAGTCCAGCTATTTCTCCTACCCTGGCATAGGGTGCAGTGGTACAGTCCAGCTATTTCCCCTACCCTGGCATTAGGTGCAGTGGTACAGTCCAGCTATTTCCCCTACCCTGGCATAGGGTGCAGTGGTACAGTCCAGCTATTTCTCCCACCCTGGCATAGGGTGCAGTGGTACAGTCCAGCTATTTCCCCTACCCTGGCATAGGGTGCAGTGGTACAGTCCAGCTATTTCCCCTACCCTGCATAGGGTGCAGTGGTACAGTCCAGCTATTTCTCCTACCCTGGCATAGGGTGCAGTGGTACAGTTTCCCAGCTATTTTCCCCTCCCTGGCATAGAGTGCAGTGGTACAGTCCAGCTATTTCTCCTACCCTGGCATAGGTGCAGTGGTACAGTCCAGCTATTTCCCTACCCTGGCATAGGGTGCAGTGGTACAGTCCAGCTAATTCCCCTACCCTGGCATAGGTGCAGTGGTACAGTCCAGCTATTTCCCCTACCCTGGCATAGGTGCAGTTGTACAGTCCAGCTATTTCTCCTACCCTGGCATAGGGGTCAGTGGTACAGTCCAAAGCTATTTCCCCTGCCCTGGCATAGGGTGCAGTGGTACAGTCCAGCTATTTCCCCTACCCTGGCATAGGGTGCAGTGGTACAGTCCAGCTATTTCTCCTACCCTGGCATAGGGTGCAGTGGTACAGTCCAGCTATTTCTCCTGCCCTGGCATAGGGTGCAGTGGTACAGTCCAGCTATTTCCCCTACCCTGGCATAGGGTGCAGTGGTACAGTCCAGCTATTTCTCCTGGCATAGGGTGCAGTGGTACAGTTCAGCTATTTCCCCTACCCTGGCATAGGGTGCAGTGGTACAGTCCAGCTATTTCTCCTGGCATAGGGTGCAGTGGTACAGTCCAGCTATTTCTCCCACCCTGGCATAGAGTGCAGTGGTACAGTCCAGCTATTTCCCCTACCCTGGCATAGGGTGCAGTGGTACAGTCCAGCTATTTCTCCCACCCTGGCATAGAGTGCAGTGGTACAGTCCAGCTATTTCTCCCACCCTGGCATAGAGTGCAGTGGTACAGTCCAGCTATTTCCCCTACCCTGGCATAGAGTGCAGTGGTACAGTCCAGCTATTTCCCCTACCCTGGCATAGAGTGCAGTGGTACAGTCCAGCTATTTCCCCTACCCTGGCATAGAGTGCAGTGGTACAGTCCAGCTATTTCCCCTACCCTGGCATAGAGTGCAGTGGTACAGTCCAGCTATTTCTCCTGCCCTGGCATAGGGTGCAGTGGTACAGTCCAGCTATTTCTCCTGCCCTGGCATAGGGTGCAGTGGTACAGTCCAGATATTTCTCCTGGCATAGGGTGCAGTGGTACAGTCCAGCTATTTCTCCTGGCATAGGGTGCAGTGGTACAGTCCAGCTATTTCTCCTGGCATAGGGTGCAGTGGTACAGTCCAGCTATTTCTCCCACCCTGGCATAGAGTGCAGTGGTACAGTCCAGCTATTTCCCCTACCCTGGCATAGGGTGCAGTGGTACAGTCCAGCTATTTCTCCCACCCTGGCATAGAGTGCAGTGGTACAGTCCAGCTATTTCTCCCACCCTGGCATAGGGTGCAGTGGTACAGTCCAGCTATTTCCCCTACCCTGGCATAGAGTGCAGTGGTACAGTCCAGCTATTTCCCCTACCCTGGCATAGGGTGCAGTGGTACAGTCCAGCTATTTCTCCCACCCTGGCATAGGGTGCAGTGGTACAGTCCAGCTATTTCTCCACCCTGGCATAGGGTCAGTGGTACAGTCCAGTATTTCCCCTACCCTGGCATAGGCGGTGCAGTGGTACAGTCCAGCTATTTCCCCCTACCCTGCATATAGGGTGCAGTGGTACAGTCCAGCTATTTCCCCTACCCTGGCATAGGGTGCAGTGGTACAGTCCAGCTATTTCTCCCACCCTGGCATAGGGTGCAGTGGTACAGTCCAGCTATTTCCCCTACCCTGGCATAGGGTGCAGTGGTACAGTCCAGCTATTTCCCCTACCCTGGCATAGGGTGCAGTGGTACAGTCCAGCTATTTCTCCCACCCTGGCATAGGGTGCAGTTGTACAGTCAAGCTATTTCTCCCACCCTGGCATATAGTGCAGTGGTACAGTCCAGCTATTTCCCCTACCCTGGCATAGGGTGCAGTGGTACAGTCCAGCTATTTCCCCTACCCTGGCATAGAGTGCAGTGGTACAGTCCAGCTATTTCCCCTACCCTGGCATAGAGTGCAGTTGTACAGTCCAGCTATTTCCCCTACCCTGGCATAGGGTGCAGTGGTACAGTCCAGCTATTTCTCCTACCCTGGCATAGGGTGCAGTGGTACAGTCCAGCTATTTCTCCACCCTGGCATAGGGTGCAGTTGTACAGTCCAGCTATTTCTCCTACCCTGGCATAGAGTGCAGTTGTACAGTCCAGCTATTTCTCCTACCCTGGCATAGGGTGCAGTTGTACAGTCCAGCTATTTCTCCTACCCTGGCATAGGGTGCAGTGGTACAGTCCAGCTATTTCTCCCACCCTGGCATAGGGTGCAGTTGTACAGTCCAGCTATTTCCCCTACCCTGGCATAGGGTGCAGTGGTACAGTCCAGCTATTTCTCCCACCCTGGCATAGGGTGCAGTTGTACAGTCCAGCTATTTCTCCTACCCTGGCATAGAGTGCAGTGGTACAGTCCAGCTATTTCTCCTACCCTGGCATAGGGTGCAGTGGTACAGTCCAGCTATTTCCCCTACCCTGGCATAGGGTGCAGTGGTACAGTCCAGCTATTTCTCCCACCCTGGCATAGGGTGCAGTGGTACAGTCCAGCTATTTCCCCTACCCTGGCATAGGGTGCAGTGGTACAGTCCAGCTATTTCTCCCACCCTGGCATAGGGTGCAGTGGTACAGTCAAGCTATTTCTCCCACCCTGGCATATAGTGCAGTGGTACAGTCCAGCTATTTCCCCTACCCTGGCATAGGGTGCAGTGGTACAGTCCAGCTATTTCCCCTACCCTGGCATAGAGTGCAGTGGTACAGTCCAGCTATTCCTACCCTGGCATAGAGTGCAGTTGTACAGTCCAGCTATTTCCCCTACCCTGGCATAGGGTGCAGTGGTACAGTCCAGCTATTCCCCTCCCTGGCATAGGGTGCAGTTGTACAGTCCAGCTATTTCTCCTACCCTGGCATAGGGTGCAGTGGTACAGTCCAGCTATTTCCCCTGCCCTGGCATAGGGTGCAGTTGTACAGTCCAGCTATTTCTCCCACCCTGGCATAGGGTGCAGTGGTACAGTCCAGCTATTTCTCCCACCCTGGCATAGGGTGCAGTGGTACAGTCCAGCTATTTCTCCCACCCTGGCATAGGGTGCAGTTGTACAGTCCAGCTATTTCCCCTACCCTGGCATAGGGTGCAGTGGTACAGTCCAGCTATTTCTCCTACCCTGGCATAGGGTGCAGTGGTACAGTCCAGCTATTTCTCCTACCCTGGCATAGGGTGCAGTTGTACAGTCCAGCTATTTCTCCTACCCTGGCATAGGGTGCAGTGGTACAGTCCAGCTTTCCATAACCCCCCTGCTTTATTTCTGTGGGGACGAGGGACCCCCCGCTGTCTGTGTTACAGGAGAATAACATTCTGCCATCTTTCCAGCTGGACCTGGCAGAGCTGCAGAGAGAGCTGGATAAGAGCCTGAACATGTTCCCAGAAAACCCCTCCATCTGGGTGAAGGACCTGGCGGGATACCTGAACTACAAGCTGCAGACTGTGAAGAGAGATGTGCTGATCCAGCAGTCCCACGGTTAGTGAGGGGGGGCCCCCGGGGTGGGCATTGTCTGCTCCTGCAGTCCCCTCTGCCCTACACTCTGTGCTACTGACTGACTGGCCTGCTGGGAAAATACTGGACTACTTGTGCAACATATTGCCTTATGGGTTACAGGCCTGTGGGAGTGTGGGTAGGTAACTATGGGGCGGGAGTGTGGGTAGGTAACTATGGGGCGGGAGTGTGGGTAGGTAACTATGGGGCGGGAGTGTGGGTAGGTAACTATGGGGCGGGGTTGTGGGTAGGTAACTATGGGGCGGGAGTGTGGGTAGGTAACTATGGGGCGGGAGTGTGGGTAGGTAACTATGGGGCGGGGTTGTGGGTAGGTAACTATGGGGCGGGGTTGTGGTAGGTAACTATGGGGCGGCAGTGTGGGTAGGTAACTATGGGGCGGGGTTGTGGGTAGGTAACTATGGGGCGGGGTTGGGTAGGTAACTATGGGCGGGTTGTGGGTAGGTAACTATGGGGCGGGAGTCTCGCCATGTGTGGTAGGTAACTATGGGGCGGGAGTGTGGGAGGTTAATTATGGGGCGGTAGTGTGGGTAGGTAACTATGGGCGGAGTGTGGTAGTAACTATGGGCGGCGAGTGTGGGTAGGTAACTATGGGGCAGGAGTGTGGGTAGGTAACTATGGGGCGGGGTTGTAGGTAACTATGGGGCGGGGGTGTGGGTAGGTAACTATGGGGCGGGGGTGAGGCAGGTAACTATGGGGGAGTGTGGGTAGGTAAACTATGGGGCGGGAGTGTGGGTAGGTAACTATGGCGGGGTGCAGGGGGAGTGTCGGTAGGTAACTATGGGGTGGGGTTGTGGGTAGGTAACTATGGGGGAGTGTGGGTAGGTAAACTATGGGGGGAGTGTGGGTAGGTAACTATGGGGGGGAGTGTGGGTAGGTAACTATGGGGCGGGGGTGTGGGCAGGTAACTATGGGGCGGGGTGTGGCAGGTAACTATGGGGCGGGAGTGTGGGTAGGTAACTATGGGGGAGTTGTGGGTAGGTAACTATGGGGCAGGGGTGTGGCAGGTAACTATGGGGGGAGTGTGGGTAGGTAACTATGGGGCAGAGTGTGGGTAGGTAACTATGGGGCGGGTGTGCAGGGGAGTGTCGGTAGGTAACTATGGGTGGGGCTTTGGGTAGGTAACTGTGGGGTGGGGGCAGGTAACTGTGGGTGGGCAGGTAACTGTGGGGTGGGCAGGTAACTGTGGGGTGGGGGCAGGTAACTGTGGGGTGGGGGCAGTAACTGTGGTGGGGCAGGTAACTGTGGGTGGGGGCAGGTAACTGTGGGTGGGGGCAGGTAACTGTGGGGTGGGGGCAGGTAACTGTGGGTTGGGGCAGGTGACTGTGGGGTGGGGGCAGGTGACTGTGGGGTGGGGGCAGGTAACTGTGGGGTGGGGGCAGGTAACTATGGGGTGGGGGTGGGGGCAGGTAACTATGGGTGGGGCAGGTAACTATGGGGTGGGGGCAGGTAACTATGGGGTGGGGGCAGGTAACTATGGGGCGGGAGTGTGGGCAGGTAACTATGGGCGGGAAGTGTGGGCAGGTAACTATGGGGCGGGTGTGGGCAGGTAACTATGGGGCGGGGGTGTGGGCAGTAACTATGGGGCGGGGGTGTGGGCAGGTAACTATGGGGCGGGGGTGTGGGCAGGTAACTATGGGCGGGAGTGTGGGCAGGTAACTATGGGGCGGGGAGTGTGGGCAGGTAACTAAGGGGCGGGTACCCATGGGGGGTATCAGTAGATTAACCGTTCCTGTCCCTGTGCAGATTACCCATACTGCCTGGTGAATAAGGAGCTGAAGGGGATCATTCGCTCGGTGCTGGCCAAGGCCCCCCGGGTGCTGGATGTAATGGTCGATCACTGTATCTTCTCCATGTTACAGGAACTGGACAAACCCACTGGTAAGACACACTGTTTCTGGGGGGGGCGCTCCTACAGTTGCTCCTGAATTTCCTTTTTAAAGGCTCCTCCCTACAAGTGCCCCCAGGTGCCATTACCCCTGCCAGATACAAGGGGGGGCAGTTAGTGGGGAAGAGAACTGATGTGCCTCCTTGTTTGATTTTGCCCAATCAGGGGAGTCGCTGCACGGCTACCGGATCTGCATTCAGGCTGTTCTGCTGGACAAGCCCAAAACTGTAACCAGCAATTTGCCAAAGGTGAGAAGTGCTGCCCCCTGTGCCCCCAATCCCTGCCTGCAGGCATCTCCCCAGCGGCTGTCTGGGAGCAGTGTCATGTGATGGGGCGGCACCCTGTCCCCTTTCCTCCCTGCCCCGTGACTGGCGGCTGCGCCCTTTCCTCCCTGCCCCGTGACTGGCGGCTGCGCCCTTTCCTCCCTGCCCCGTGACTGGCGGCTGCGCCCTTTCCTCCCTGCCCCGTGACGCGGCTGCGCCCTTTCCTCCCTGCCCCGTACTGGCGGCTGCGCCCTTTCCTCCCTGCCCCGTGACTGGCGGCTGCGCCCTTTCCTCCCTGCCCCGTGACTGGCGGCTGCGCCCTTTCCTCCCTGCCCCGTGACTGGCGGCTGCGCCCTTTCCTCCCTGCCCCGGGACTGGCGGCTGCGCCCTTTCCTCCCTGCCCCGTGACTGGCGGCTGCGCCTTTCCCTCCCTGCCCCGTGACTGGCGGCTGCGCCCTTTCCTCCTGCCCCGTGACTGGCGGCTGCGCCCTTTCCTCCCTGCCCCGTGACTGGCGGCTGCGCCCTTTCCTCCCTGCCCCGTGACTGGCGGCTGCGCCCTTTCCTCCCTGCCCCGTGACTGGCGGCTGCGCCCTTTCCTCCCTGCCCCGTGACTGGCGGCTGCGCCCTTTCCTCCCTGCCCCGAGACTGGCGGCTGCGCCCTTTCCTCCCTGCCCCGAGACTGGCGGCTGCGCCCTTTCCTCCCTGCCCCGAGACTGGCGGCTGCGCCCTTTCCTCCCTGCCCCGAGACTGGCGGCTGCGCCCTTTCCTCCCTGCCCCGAGACTGGCGGCTGCGCCCTTCCTCCCTGCCCCGAGACTGGCGGCTGCGCCCTTTCCTCCCTGCCCCGAGACTGGCGGCTGCGCCCTTTCCTCCCTGCCCCGAGACTGGCGGCTGCCGCCCTTCCTCCCTCCGAGACTGGCGGCTGCGCCCTTTCCTCCCTGCCCCGAGACTGGCGGCTGCGCCCTTTCCTCCCTGCCCCGTGACTGGCGGCTGCGCCCTTTCCTCCCTGCCCCGTGACTGGCGGCTGCGCCCTTTCCTCCCTGCCCCGTGACTGGCGGCTGCGCCCTTTCCTCCCTGCCCCGTGACTGGCGGCTGCGCCCTTTCCTCCCTGCCCCGAGACTGGCGGCTGCGCCCTTTCCTCCCTGCCCCGAGACTGGCGGCTGCGCCCTTTCCTCCCTGCCCCGAGACTGGCGGCTGTGCCATTTCCTCCCTGCCCCGAGACTGGCCAGAACACTACTTCCTGCTTTCAGCTCTCTAACCCTTTAATCAGTGACTTTAGGTGGGGGCACATGGGACATAACTGTCAGTTGGTTTGTGAGCACTCAGGTCTGATTCAAAAGGAAAGTAACCAAATTGTTATGGCCCATGTGCTCCCCCTCCATATCACTGATTGGTTACTGACTTCCCACAGCTTAGAGAGCTGTAAAGCAGAAAGTAGTGTTCTGGCCATTATGTTAGACATCTGCCCACTCTAGCCTTGTAGATTTCATTTTTTCACCAGAGACGTGACTCAATTCTTGGCTTTGCCCTCCCAGCGCTGCCGCAGCCCCGTTTCCACCCCGCGGGGTTCTAATAAGCACTTTTGTGATTGGCTAATCTTGCATTTCCTTCTCACTAGTACCTGGAGCTGCTGAGATCCCATCTGAACCGACCAATGAAATGTCTCACTGTCATGTGGGCCGTAGGGCAGGCCGGATTCACGGATCTCGCCGAGGGGCTGAAAGGTACCGGCTGCTCCGCTCCTGATTCATTAACCATTAGTTTGGGCAGATTTGTGTAGCTTTGAGCAGAGGGTGCAGGGAGTTCCCTGTAGTTAAACCCTCCTACAATGCAAAGGTCATGTGACCCCTCTTAGCCAGTGGTGCTGCGGGGTCACTGTGGGGAGGCACTGCAAGTTCTAATACCCCTGTGTATCTGCCCCATACAGTGTGGCTGGGCCTGATGTTCCCTGTGCTGGGAGTGAAGAACCTGAGCCCGTACGCCATTCTGTACCTGGACCGGCTGCTGCTGTGAGTAACTCCCTGCGCCCCTCATCTGGGGAAAAGGGGGTGCTGGGGGTTCTGTCGGATACTCGGCTGCACACTGAGCCATATGGCGGGTATAGGAACCCAGATTTCTGCCCCAATTGTCCGTTTAACCTTAGTGTTCCCACAGCCCTATTCTGATTGGACGCTTGTTCCAACACTGAGTTTGTACCTTTCAGGGCGCACAGTAACCTGACCAAAGGCTTTGGGATGATTGGACCAAAAGATTTCTTCCCTATCCTGGACTTTGCCTTCATGCCCAACAACTCCCTCACTCCCAGGTACCGAACGTAATCACTTCATTTTGCTTTATTAGGCTCCTATCCATGTAATACTCTCCCTTCCCTGTAGGCTCCTATCCATGTAATACTCTCCCTTCCCTGTAGGCTCCTATCCATGTAATACTCTCCCTTCCCTTCCCTATCCATGTAATACTCTCCCTTCCCTGTAGGCTCCTATCCATGTAATACTCTCCCTTCCTTCCCTGTAGGCTCCTATCCATGTAATACTCTCCTTCCCTGTAGGCTCCTATCCATGTAATACTCTCCCTTCCCTGTAGGCTCCTATCCATGTAATACTCTCCCTTCCCTGTAGGCTCCTATCCATGTAATACTCTCCCTTCCCTGTAGGCTCCTATCCATGTAATACTCTCCCTTCCCTGTAGGCTCCTATCCATGTAATACTCTCCCTTCCCTGTAGGCTCCTATCCATGTAATACTCTCCCTTCCCTTCCCTGTAGGCTCCTATCCATGTAATACTCTCCCTTCCCTGTAGGCTCCTATCCATGTAATACTCTCCCTTCCCTGTAGGCTCCTATCCATGTAATACTCTCCCTTCCCTGTAGGCTCCTATCCATGTAATACTCTCCTTCCCTGTAGGCTCCTATCCATGTAATACTCTCCCTTCCTTCCCTGTAGGCTCCTATCCATGTAATACTCTCCCTTCCCTTCCCTGTAGGCTCCTATCCATGTAATACTCTGCCTTCCCTTCCCTGTAGGCTCCTATCCATGTAATACTCTGCCTTCCCTTCCCTGTAGGCTCCTATCCATGTAATACTCTCCCTTCCCTTCCCTGTAGGCTCCTATCCATGTAATACTCTCCCTTCCCTTCCCTGTAGGCTCCTATCCATGTAATACTCTCCCTTCCCTTCCCTGTAGGCTCCTATCCATGTAATACTCTCCCTTCCTTCCCTGTAGGCTCCTATCCATGTAATACTCTGCCTTCCCTGTAGGCTCCTATCCATGTAATACTCTCCCTTCCCTTCCCTGTAGGCTCCTATCCATGTAATACTCTGCCTCCTTCCCTGTAGGCTCCTATCCATGTAATACTCTGCTCCCTGTAGGCTCCTATCCATGTAATACTCTCCCTTCCCCCTGTAGGCTCCTATCCATGTAATACTCTCCCTTCCCTTCCCTGTAGGCTCCTATCCATGTAATACTCTCCCTTCCCTTCCCTGTAGGCTCCTATCCATGTAATACTCTGCCTTCCCTTCCCTGTAGGCTCCTATCCATGTAATACTCTGCCTTCCCTTCCCTGTAGGCTCCTATCCATGTAATACTCTCCCTTCCCTTCCCTGTAGGCTCCTATCCATGTAATACTCTGCCTTCCCTGTAGGCTCCTATCCATGTAATACTCTCCTTCTTCCCTGTAGGCTCCTATCCATGTAATACTCTGCCTTTCCCTTTGTAGGCTCCTATCCATGTAATACTCTGCCGTTCCCTTCCCTGTAGGCTCCTATCCATGTAATACTCTGCCCTTCCCTGTAGGCTCCTATCCATGTAATACTCTGCTTCCCTTCCCTGTAGGCTCCTATCCATGTAATACTCTGCCTTCCCTTCCCTGTAGGCTCCTATCCATGTAATACTCTGCCTTCCCTTCCCTGTAGGCTCCTATCCATGTAATACTCTGCCTTCCCTTCCCTGTAGGCTCCTATCCATGTAATACTCTGCCTTCCCTTCCCTGTAGGCTCCTATCCATGTAATACTCTCCTTCTTCCCTGTAGGCTCCTATCCATGTAATACTCTATCCATTCCCCTTCCCTGTAGGCTCCTATCCATGTAATACTCTGCCTTCCCTTCCCTGTAGGCTCCTATCCATGTAATACTCTCCCTTCCCTGTAGGCTCCTATCCATGTAATACTCTCCCTTCCCTGTAGGCTCCTATCCATGTAATACTCTCCCTTCCCTGTAGGCTCCTATCCATGTAATACTCTCCCTTCCCTGTAGGCTCCTATCCATGTAATACTCTCCCTTCCCTGTAGGCTCCTATCCATGTAATACTCTCCCTTCCCTTCCCTGTAGGCTCCTATCCATGTAATACTCTGCCTTCCCTTCCCTGTAGGCTCCTATCCATGTAATACTCTCCCTTCCCTTCCCTGTAGGCTCCTATCCATGTAATACTCTGCCTTCCCTTCCCTGTAGGCTCCTATCCATGTAATACTCTGCCTTCCTTGTAGGCTCCTATCCATGTAATACTCTGCCCTTCCCTGTAGGCTCCTATCCATGTAATACTCTCCTTCCCTTCCCTGTAGGCTCCTATCCATGTAATACTCTGCCTTCCCTTCCCTGTAGGCTCCTATCAGGCTCCTATCCATGTAATACTCTGCCTTCCCTTCCCTGTAGGCTCCTATCCATGTAATACTCTCCTTCCTTCCCTGTAGGCTCCCATCCATGTAATACTCTCCTTCCCTTCCCTGTAGGCTCCTATCCATGTAATACTCTGCCCCCCCCCCCCCCGCCCCCCAGTTGCTGGCAGGGCCCGTCCTATCCACCGGGGCCACTAACCATCTGTGTCTTTACAGTCAGCAGGAGAACTTGCGCAGCCTGTACCCGAGGCTGAAGGTTTTGGCTTTTGGTGCCAACCCGGAGAGCACCCTGCACACCTACTTCCCTTCCTTCCTCTCCCGAGCCACCCCCAGCTGCCCTGCTGCAATGAGAAAGGAGGTGAGTACTCTGTGTGCACTGCGGTCTGTGTCAGATACGTGGGGGGGGGGGGTTACAGACTGGCTGTGCCGGGAGATACACATGGGGGGGGGGGGGTTACAGACTGGGGAGATACACATGGGGGGGGGTTACAGACTGGCTGTGCCGGGAGATACACATGGGGGGGGGGGGGTTACAGACTGGCTGTGCCGGGAGTTACACATGGGGGGGGGTTACAGACTGGCTGTGCCGGGAGTTACACATGGGGGGGGGTTACAGACTGAGGAGATACACATGGGGGGGGGGTTACAGACTGGCTGTGCCGGGAGTTACACATGGGGCGGGGGTTACAGACTGGCTTTGCCGGGAGTTTACACATGGGGGGGGGTTACAGACTGGCTGTGCCGGGAGATACACCATGGGGGGGGGGGGTTACAGACTGGGGAGATACACATGGGGGGGGGTTACAGACTGGCTGTGCCGGAGATACACATGGGGGGGGGGGGGGTTACAGACTGGGGAGATACACATGGGGGGGGGGTTACAGACTGGCTGTGCCGGGAGATACACATGGGGGGGGGGGTTACAGACTGGGAGATACACATGGGGGGGGGTTACAGACTGGCTGTGCCGGGAGATACACATGGGGGGGGGGTTACAGACTGGCTGTGCCGGGAGTTACACATGGGGGGGGGTTACAGACTGGCTGTGCCGGGATTACACATGGGGGGGGGTTACAGACTGGCACATGTGCTGGGTGGAGTTACACATGGGGCGGGGGTTACAGACTGGCTTGCCGGGAGTTACACATGGGGGGGGGTTACAGACTGGCTGTGCCGGGAGTTACACATGGGGGGGGTTACAGACTGGGGAGATACACATGGGGGGGGGGGGGACTGGCTGTGCCGGAGATACACATGGGGGGGGGGGGAGTTACAGACTGGCTGTGCCGGGAGATACACATGGGGGGGGGGGGTTACAGACTGGCTGTGCCGGGAGATACACATGGGGGGGGTTTTACAGACTGGCTGTGCCGGGAGATACACATGGGGGGGGTTTACAGACTGGCTGTGCCGGGAGATACACATGGGGGGGTTACAGACTGGCTGTGCCGGGAGATACACATGGGGGGGGGGGTTTACAGACTGGCTGTGCCGGGAGATACACATGGGGGGGGTTACAGACTGGCTGTGCCGGGAGATACACATGGGGGGGGGGGGTTTACAGACTGGCTGTGCCGGGAGATACACATGGGGGGGGGGGGGTTGACAGACTGGCTGTGCCGGGAGATACACATGGGGGCTGTGCGGGAGATTACAGACTGGCTGTGCCGGGAGATACACATGGGGGGGGGGTTACAGACACTGGGGAGATACACATGGGGGGGGTGGTTACAGACTGGCTGTGCCGGGAGATACACATGGGGGGGTGGGTTACAGACTGGCTGTGCCGGGAGATACACATGGGGGGGGGGTTACAGACTGGCTGTGCCGGGAGATACACATGGGGGGGGTTACAGACTGGCTGTGCCGGGAGATACACATGGGGGGGGGGGTTACAGACTGGCTGTGCCGGGAGATACACATGGGGGGGGTGGTTACAGACTGGCTGTGCCGGGAGATACACATGGGGGGGGGGGTTACAGACTGGCTGTGCCGGGAGATACACATGGGGGGGGGGGTTACAGACTGGCTGTGCCGGGAGATACACATGGGGGGGGTGGTTACAGACTGGCTTGTGCCGGGAGATACACATGGGGGGGGGTGGTTACAGACTGGCTGTGCCGGGAGATACACATGGGGGGGGGGTTACAGACTGGCTGTGCCGGGAGATACACATGGGGGGGGGTTACAGACTGGCTGTGCCGGGAGATACACATGGGGGGGGGGTTACAGACTGGCTGTGCCGGGAGATACACATGGGGGGGGGGTGGTTTACAGACTGGCTGTGCCGGGAGATACACATGGGGGGGGGGTTACAGACTGGCTGTGCCGGGAGATACACATGGGGGGGGGTTACAGACTGGCTGTGCCGGGAGATACACATGGGGGGGGGGTTACAGACTGGCTGTGCCGGGAGATACACATGGGGGGGGGTTACAGACTGGCTGTGCCGGGAGATACACATGGGGGGGGGGGGTGTTACAGACTGGCTGTGCCGGGAGATACACATGGGGGGGGTTACAGACTGGCTGTGCCGGGAGATACACATGGGGGGGGGGTTACAGACTGGCTGTGGCACCCAGTGTAAGTCTCTCTCATTATTCCTTGGGTTCAGCTGATCCAGAGCCTGAGCGACTGCCTGAATAAGGACCCACTGAGCTTCAGTGTGTGGCGCCAGCTCTATACCAAGCATCTGGCCCAGTCCAGGTAAGCTACGGCCCTGCTGTCCTTGCGCTTTAATCTCCTTGGCTTGGCCGTCCCTGGCCCGGGGGGGATACAGCGCAGGGGCACTGGGCAGGGGTGTGGTTACTGCAGGGCGCGGGGCATTAATGCCAGCATTGCCAGACTGAGTGCCCCCCTTTGTGTTTCAGCCTCCTCCTGCAGCACCTGGTGGAGACCTGGGATGGAAACTCCAGATCGGTGAGTCGAGGGGCAGGGGGGTCTCTAGATCCGTTCCTCTGCTGCCCTCCATTATGGCTGGTACATATTGGCCCCCCGCTCATGGAATGGCTACTGGGCCCCACATTGTAGTTATTAAATGGCACCGAGTCTGGGACCCCGACACTCTGTCCAGCTGTTGCCCCTAATTTCGTGCAAGGAAGTTCTACTTTGGTCCCTTCGGCTGCCCGTACCCCCCCCCCAGAACCAGTACCAGTACTTTCCCAGAAGTAACGGCCTGCCCCTCGGATGCCTGGAAAACTTGGAGAGTCACGATAGCCTGGCATGGGGCAAAGGGCAAGTGGGTTTGATGAGTTTCTTGCCCAAGGGGGGTAATTTTGCTTCAATTGTTCTAATTTTTCTAGATGAGGAAATCTCTGCGGGAAACTGTTCATTCCTTCAAAGTGACCAATGGGGAATTCTCTGGGAAAGGGACCAACTCTAAGGACCTGGAAGCATGTGACGCAGCGTGCCAGGTAAGTGCCCCCATGGTGGCAGAACTTATGTACCGGTACAGCCTACGCCCCACTCTGTATGGCAGAACCTGTGTGCCCTGTATCTCACCAACAGGGAGTGGGACCCGAGCAGCAGTCCTTTGGTGCCTGTAGCATTTACTGTCCTGTGCATTGGTACCAGCCTGCCAGCCCCGGGCACCCATACCAGCCCCCCAGTGTAATGCCCTGTGCATTGGTACCAGCCTGCCAGCCCCGGGCACCCATACCAGCCCCCCAGTGTAATGCTTCTGCATCAGTCCCCGGGCACCCATACCAGCCCCCCAGTGTAATGCCTTCTGCATCAGTCCCCGGGCACCCATACCAGCCCCCCAGTGTAATGCCCTGTGCATTGGTCCCCGGGCACCCATTACCAGCCCCCTAGTGTAATGCCTTCTGCATCAGTCCCCGGGCACCCATACCAGCCCCCCAGTGTAATGCCCTGTGCATTGGTCCCCGGGCACCCATACCAGCCCCCCAGTGTAATGCCCTGTGCATTGGTCCCCGGGCACCCATACCAGCCCCCTAGTGTAATGCCTTCTGCATCAGTCCCCGGGCACCCATACCAGCCCCCCAGTGTAATGCCCTGTGCATTGGTCCCCGGGCACCCATACCAGCCCCCCAGTGTAATGCCCTGTGCATTGGTCCCCGGACACCCATACCAGCCCCCCAGTGTAATGCCTTCTGCATCAGTCCCCGCCGCACCCATACCAGCCCCCCAGTGTAATGTCCTGTGCATCGGTCCCCGGGCACCCATACCAGCCCCCCAGTGTAATGTCCTGTGCATTGGTCCCCGGGCACCCATACCAGCCCCCCAGTGTAATGCCCTGTGCATTGGTCCCCGGACACCCATACCAGCCCCCCAGTGTAATGCCTTCTGCATCGGTCCCCGCGCACCCATACCAGCCCCCCAGTGTAATGTCCTGTGCATCGGTCCCCGGGCACCCATACCAGCCCCCCAGTGTAATGTCCTGTGCATTGGTCCCCGGGCACCCATACCAGCCCCCCAGTGTAATGCCCTGTGCATTGGTCCCCGGGCACCCATACCAGCCCCCCAGTGTAATGCCCTGTGCATTGGTCCCCGGACACCCATACCAGCCCCCCAGTGTAATGCCTTCTGCATCAGTCCCCGCGCACCCATACCAGCCCCCCAGTGTAATGTCCTGTGCATCGGTCCCCGGGCACCCATACCAGCCCCCCAGTGTAATGTCCTGTGCATCGGTCCCCGGGCACCCATACTGGCCCCCAGTGTAATGTCCTGTGCATCAGTCCCCAGGCACCCATACCAGCCCCCCCAGTCTAATGCCCTGTGCATCGGTCCCCGGGCACCCATACCGGCCCCCCAGTGTAATGCCCTGTGCATCGGTCCCCGGGCACCCATACCGGCCCCCCAGTGTAATGTCCTGTGCATCGGTCCCCGGGCACCCATACCGGCCCCCCAGTGTAATGCCCTGTGCATGTGTCCCTGGGTACCTGTATGGGGCAGTTGGGATCCCCTCAGTAACGGTGCCCCCCCCCCCTTCCCGCTCTTGGTCTGTTCCAGGCTCTCCTACTTAAGATGAGGGGCGGCGGCTTCCCGTGGCGGCGGCTCATTCTCATTGGCTTTGTCTTTGCGTTTGGGTTTGTGTTCTATGACATCCGGACGCACGATTCGTTCCAAGGTGAGCGCAGGGTGTGGCCCTTCAATGCGCCAGTCAGGGGCCCCTGCCCAGAGCCTTCATCACTTTCTCTCCTTTGCCCCCAGCATCCACCTCGGCTAAACTTCTGCACCAGTCGGGGCTCCTGTCGGTTTCCCAGCAAGCGTGGAGCAGGGTTTCCAACTACTCCCTGCAGGGGCAAAGGTGAGTGCCAGTAGGGGCCACACTGCCATTGATTCCTGTGCTGGGCGCTTTACCCAGGATTCCATGTTGTACTTGGGCGTAAGCACCCACTTTGTACAGGGGGGACTTTCCCATCCCTGTAATGCCTGCGGGGACCCCTGATTCTCATTGGCTGGCACTGTGGTGCTCCATTGTCACTCCCGGAGCAGAACCCCCCATTATTCCATGCCCGGTGCTGAACTCGCCCCCCCTTTCTGTTGCCCCCAGCTGGTTAGAGCGGAACGTACCCCAGTATTACTCACAGGCAGTGGAGGTTTTGGGGCCCCCCATTATTCCATGCCCGGTGCTGAACTCACCCCCCCTTTCTGTTGCCCCCAGCTGGTTAGAGCGGAACGTACCCCAGTATTACTCACAGGCAGTGGAGGTTTTGGGGCCCCCCATTATTCCATGCCCGGTGCTGAACTCACCCCCCCTTTCTGTTGCCCCCAGCTGGTTAGAGCGGAACGTACCCCAGTATTACTCACAGGCAGTGGAGGTTTTGGGGCCCCCCATTATTCCATGCCCGGTGCTGAACTCGCCCCCCCTTTCTGTTGCCCCCAGCTGGTTAGAGCGGAACGTACCCCAGTATTACTCACAGGCAGTGGAGGTTTTGGGGCCCCCCATTATTCCATGCCCGGTGCTGAACTCGCCCCCCCTTTCTGTTGCCCCCAGCTGGTTAGAGCGGAACGTACCCCAGTATTACTCACAGGCAGTGGAGGTTTTGGGGCCCGCCCTGGAGCAGATGTGGGCAAAGACCCAGGAAGCCTCCGCCTATGCCTGTGAGAAAGGCTCCGCCCTCATAGCCTACGCCCAGGACAACTTACCGAGGCTGCTGGAGTGGGTAGGTACCTAGTAATAATGAATCCTGTTGTTGTTGAACTGCACCACTCTGACCTGCCCCCAATCTGCTTCCCTCCCAGCTCCACTCCAGCCTCCCCGACTCCGTCTTTCACTTCATCGAGTACCTGAGGGAACTGCTGCTCCACTTGCACCGCACTTACCTCTTACCCGCCGCCACTTACACAGAGGCCGCCGTACAGAGTGCCTGGGAGCGGTATGTGCAGTCCTGCAAGTAAGTGCCATCTATCCCCCCCCTCCTCTACATCTGCCTGATGCCACTTAGTCCCCCCCCCTCCGGCTGCCCCGGTGCCATCTATCCCCCCCCCTCCTCTCCATCTGCCTGATGCCACTTAGTCCCCCCCTCTCCGGCTGCCCCGGTGCCATCTATCCCCCCCCCCCCTCTCCGGCTGCCCCCGGTGCCATCTATCCCCCCCCCCCCCCCTCTCCGGCTGCCCCGGTGCCATCTATCCCCCCCCCCCCCCCTCTCCGGCTGCCCCGGTGCCATATATCCCCACCCTCTCCGGCTGCCCCGGTGCCACTTAGTCCCCCTCTCTCCGGCTGCCCCGGTGTCACTTAGTCCCCCTCCTCTCCGGCTGCCCCGGTGCCATCTATCCCCCCCCACCCTCTCCGGCTGCCCCGGTGCCATATATCCCCCCCCCCCCCACCCTCTCCGGCTGCCCCGGTGCCACTTAGTCCCCCTCTCTCCGGCTGCCCCGGTGTCACTTAGTCCCCCCCTCCTCTCCGGCTGCCCCGGTGCCATTTAGTCCCCCCTCTCCGGCTGCCCCGGTGCCATTTAGTCCCCCCCCCACTCTCTCCGGCTGCCCCGGTGCCATTTAGTCCCCCCTCTCCGGCTGCCCCGGTGCCATCTATCCCCCCCCCACCCTCTCCGGCTGCCCCGGTGCCATTTAGTCCCACCTCTCCGGCTGCCCCGGTGCCACTTAGTCCCCCTCTCTCCGGCTGCCCCGGTGCCATTTAGTCCCCCCTCTCCGGCTGCCCCGGTGCCATCTATCCCCCCCCCACCCTCTCCGGCTGCCCCGGTGCCATTTAGTCCCACCTCTCCGGCTGCCCCGGTGCCACTTAGTCCCCCCCCCTCCTCTCCGGCTGCCCCCGGTGCCATTTAGTCCCCCCTCTCCGGCTGCCCCGGTGCCACTTAGTCCCCCCCCTCTCCGGCTGCCCCGGTGCCACTTAGTCCCCCCTCTCCGGCTGCCCCGGTGCCACTTAGTCCCCCCCCTCTCCGGCTGCCCCGGTGCCATTTAGTCCCCCCTCTCCGGCTGCCCCGGTGCCACTTAGTCCCCCCCCTCTCCGGCTGCCCCGGTGCCACTTAGTCCCCCCCCTCTCCGGCTGCCCCGGTGCCATTTAGTCCCCCCTCTCCGGCTGCCCCGGTGCCACTTAGTCCCCCCCCCCCCCCCGGCTGTCCCGACCGGTTTCAGGCCTCAGGGGGCATATCAGACTGGGTATTTTCTCTTTTCTCACCATCTGCTGGGGGCACTCTGGGGGGGGGGGGGCAGTGCCGGGTAACATTCCTTTCCCATTGATTTAAAGGGCTTTTAGGGCCAGTATCAGTTATCGGGGGGCTGCTGTACCCCTGGGCTGGGGCAGGACCTACAATTCCCTGTGCCTGCGCCCTGTTGCATCTTTGCTGGGGACAGGGGACCAGTTGTCCGTGCCGGGCAGTAACCCATAGCAACCAGTCATTATTTCGGTTTATTTTCCGCTGGCGTCAGGTAGAAATCATTTGATTGGCCGCAGTGTATTGTCTTGCCCTTTAACCTGTCCGTATCCGCAGCGGGAAGGTGACGTGGGACTGCGTCAGGGGCCAAGTCGGCAACCTCAGCCGCTCCTCTTGGACTTACCTGCAGAACGCCACCCTGACTGTGACCAACTGGGCCCTGTCCATCATTTCCCAGCATTAGAGACTCCTCTGCCTCAGAACCTTCTCCCGCCCAAAGCTCTGGACTCTGATGGCGCCGCGCTGACACCCCCTAAGGGGGCAAATCCATCCGCCCGGCCCAGCGGGGGGCACAAACCTCCCTGCATTTTGTTTGGATCCCAAAGCTGAATGTGGAAATGACTGCGTTGGGCCCCGGGCTGGGGCAGAACCGATTGGCTGCGCCGCTGGCGGGGGGGAGGGGCACGGCGCTACCAGACTCTCTGTGATTCCGACTACAGATAATTTGTACTGCGCTTATTTCCCAGTCCTATTTAACCTGTGTATCAGTTCCGTGAGATCCTGTGGCTCCGCCTGCTTCTGCCATCGGCCCCGCCTCCCTGGGTTCCACGCCTTTTTAACCAAATAAAGACATTTCTGTTTCTTGGGGACAATGACCAATTCATAGAGTCCTGTCTGCACTCCCCTCGCTCTGCACATACATGGGGGGGGCGCTTATTGGCCCCAGATAAAGGGGAAATTGTCATTGTGAACAAATCTGCGTAGGGTCTATAATAAATCCGTTTCACAAATACGTTTTCTGTGAGCTTTTGGGGTGTTTAATGTGTGAATGTAGGGTTGGCACCCCCACATCCCAGAATCCTTGCTGCTACCCCAAATCTCCCCGTCACTGGCCTTCAGACTGGCAGCGTAGGGCAGGCAGAGTATGGCACACACAGGCAGGCAGAGTATGGCACGCGCACACACAGGCAGCGTAGGGCAGGCAGAGTATGGCACACACAGGCAGCGTAGGGCAGGCAGAGTATGGCACACACAGGCAGCGTAGGGCAGGCAGAGTATGGCACACGCACACACAGGCAGGGTAAGGCAGGCAGAGTATGGCACGCACAGGCAGGGTAGGGCAGGCAGAGTATGGCACACACAGGCAGCGTAGGGCAGGCAGAGTATGGCACACACAGGCAGCGTAGGGCAGGCAGAGTATGGCACACGCACACACAGGCAGCGTAGGGCAGGCAGAGTATGGCACACACAGGCAGCGTAGGGCAGGCAGAGTATGGCACACGCACACACAGGCAGGGTAAGGCAGGCAGAGTATGGCACGCACAGGCAGGGTAGGGCAGGCAGAGTATGGCACACACAGGCAGCGTAGGGCAGGCAGAGTATGGCACACACAGGCAGCGTAGGGCAGGCAGAGTATGGCACACGCACACACAGGCAGAGTATGGCACACGCACACACAGGCAGAGTATGGCACACGCACACACAGGCAGAGTATGGCACACGCACACACAGGCAGAGTATGGCACACGCACACACAGGCAGAGTATGGCACACGCACACACAGGCAGGGTATGGCACACGCACACACAGGCAGGGTATGGCACACGCACACACAGGCAGGGTATGGCACACGCACACACAGGCAGGGTATGGCACACGCACACACAGGCAGGGTATGGCACACGCACACACAGGCAGGGTAGGGCAGGCAGAGTATGGCACACACAGGCAGGGTAGGGCAGGCAGAGTATGGCACACACAGGCAGCGTAGGGCAGGCATAGTATGGCACACACAGGCAGGGTAGGGCAGGCAGAGTATGGCACACAGAGTATGGCACACACAGGCAGGGTAGGGCAGGCAGAGTATGGCACACACAGGCAGCGTAGGGCAGGCAGGGTAGGGTACACACAGGCAGAGTATGGCATGCACGCACGCACGCACGCACGCACGGTAGGGCAGGCAGAGTATGGCATACACAGGCAGGGTAGGGCAGGCAGAGTATGGCACACACAGGCAGGGTAGGGCAGGCAGAGTACGGCACACACAGGCAGCGTAGGGCAGGCAGAGTACGGCACACACAGGCAGGGTAGGGCAGGCAGAGTACGGCACACACAGGCAGGGTAGGGCAGGCAGAGTACGGCACACACAGACAGGGTAGGGCACTGCTCCTAAAGGCTGAAGTTTCCTTTGGGGCAGGTGTGCCTGGGTATGTTCCAGGGCTCCTTGTAGTTGCTGCCCCAGTGGGTGTAGCTTTATGGAACAATCTAGTCCCCCGATGTGTCTTTTTTTTAAATGTTCAGTTTGAAAAAGTTCACAATTGTGAGCAATGCAGGCGGGGCCAGTGAATCTGAGTACTGATTCCATGTAACACACACAGGTAAGCACTCGCAGCAGCCAGACAGGTGGGGGCGGGGCCAGTTGGGCAGCTCTGATCTGTGACTGTAAAGTACTCGGGGGAGGAAAAGAGCTCCACTTCCCATACCGGGAGTCGAACCCGGGCCGCCTGGGTGAAAACCAGGAATCCTAACCGCTAGACCATATGGGAGAGTTATACCTGCTTCATATAACTATAAACCCAGTGAGAGTGAGGGATGAATGGGTATTGGGGAGTTGTATCAGGAGTCAGAACCAGCAGTGCAGGGAAGGGAAAGGGACAGACACAGTGACAGTTACACATAACTATAAACCCAGTGAGAATGAGGAATGAATGGATATTGGGGAGTTGTATCAGGAGTCAGAACCAGCAGTGCAGGGAAGGGAAAGGGACAGACACAGTGACAGTTACACATAACTATAAACCCAGTGAGAATGAGGAATGAATGGATATTGGGGAGTTGTATCAGGAGTCAGAACCAGCAGTGCAGGGAAGGGAAAGGGACAGACACAGTGACAGTTACACATAACTATAAACCCAGTGAGAATGAGGAATGAATGGATATTGGGGAGTTGTATCAGGAGTCAGAACCAGCAGTGCAGGGAAGGGAAAGGGACAGACACAGTGACAGTTACACATAACTATAAACCCAGTGAGAATGAGGGATGAATGGATATTGGGGAGTTGTATCAGGAGTCAGAACCAGCAGTGCAGGGAAGGGAAAGGGACAGACACAGTGACAGTTACACATAACTATAAACCCAGTGAGAATGAGGGATGAATGGGTATTGGGGAGTTGTATCAGGAGTCAGAACCAGCAGTGCAGGGAAGGGAAAGGGACAGACACAGTGACAGTTACACATAACTATAAACCCAGTGAGAATGAGGGATGAATGGATATTGGGGAGTTGTATCAGGAGTCAGAACCAGCAGTGCAGGGAAGGGAAAGGGACAGACACAGTGACAGTTACACATAACTATAAACCCAGTGAGAATGAGGAATGAATGGGTATTGGGGAGTTGTATCAGGAGTCAGAACCAGCAGTGCAGGGAAAGGGACAGACACAGTGACAGTTACACATAACTATAAACCCAGTGAGAATGAGGGATGAATGGGTATTGGGGAGTTGTATCAGGAGTCATAACCAGCAGTGCAGGGAAGGGAAAGGGACAGACACAGTGACAGTTACACATAACTATAAACCCAGTGAGAATGAGGGATGAATGGATTTTGGGGAGTTGTATCAGGAGTCAGAACCAGCAGTGCAGGGAAGGGAAAGGGACAGACACAGTGACAGTTACACATAACTATAAACCCAGTGAGAATGAGGGATGAATGGGTATTGGGGAGTTGTATCAGGAGTCAGAACCAGCAGTGCAGGGAAGGGAAAGGGACAGACACAGTGACAGTTACACATAACTATAAACCCAGTGAGAATGAGGAATGAATGGGTATTGGGGAGTTGTATCAGGAGTCAGAACCAGCAGTGCAGGGAAAGGGACAGACACAGTGACAGTTACACATAACTATAAACCCAGTGAGAATGAGGAATGAATGGATATTGGGGAGTTGTATCAGGAGTCAGAACCAGCAGTGCAGG
>NC_030681.2:161414706-161468541 GCF_000004195.4 Xenopus tropicalis
CACATTATATACAGTTAGAGGCAGTGGTGGGGCCCCACTGTAACTGACTACAAATGAACAAATACGGACAAAAGTAAGAGAAAACAGTAAGAGCAAAAAACAACAAAAAGGCACAACTCCAGTTTGGTCAATTTTACTGTCTGTCAAGAAAGCCAGGCTCTGATTGGAGAATCCCCAAAAGAAAGAACCAATCAGAGCACAGCTGATTGCAACAGAGCCGGAGCTTGTAGGAAGGAGGAGTGCAAGAAGATTTCCCCGAAACTAAAGGTTCCAGAGCAGAAACCAAGTGAGTTTCTTTATGTTTTTTAATTTTATTTTAAGGTGCCGAGCAGGTTTGGGGAGTCTCCCCCAGTCTGACTGAGAATCCGCCTATGGAACTGTGTCACTCAGGCCAACCAATCACATCGGCGCAGGGAACGGTGGCGCCAGGGCGGGGCTGAATCAACACAAGCCGAGAATCAGCCCCGTGTGGCATCGGCCATAGAGAGCACAGGGGTATATAACCTGGCAATGGCCCCCGGGCACATACAGATTGGGGGGAGTGGCAAGGAAAAAGGGGTTTGCTTATTTTAGAAAATGACCCTGTGTGGCCCCTATACTGTAGGAATGATGGGGGGGTTAGAGGAATGGTGATTGGTGGTCGGGTACCATGTGATTGAGTGGCCTGGCTTTTTTACTCTGTGTGACCATTTCTTTTGCTCTTTTTGAAGCTTCAGAAACTGCACATGGGGCGCTGGGGTTCCCCCTTATCCGGCGTGTGTACCCCCTATTCTACCCGCTGTGTGTGGGGAGGGTATGTAGGCTCCATGTCAGTGTATAGCAGCCTGATATATAGATTCCTGCCCTGATATCTCAGTATATTCCGTTATCATTTCCCACATTCACCCCCCCGACACGTCTGTTCCACAAAAAGTGCCAAGTCCTTCGAGCCGGAATCGAACCAGCGACCTAAGGATTCCTGCTGTCACTCTACAGTCCTCCGCTCTACCAGCTGAGCTATCGAAGGCTTGATACCCCCAACTGCCCCGCTATGCACAGGGGGGCACTGGGACCCACCCCCGGGGTAACTCATTCCCTTATTTCTATCATACAGACTCCATCTCCTGTACTGTATGCTGCCTGGGGACATAGACTGACAGCTTGTGCTGTATGTGAGGGGGTATGGGGTTCCCCTTACACAGGGGTATCACCTTGGGGGGCACCCCAGCAATAGGCTGGGACTTTCCATAGTATGTTCCCCCCACCCCAATGCCCTAGGGGAAAGTGGGAGGATCTTAGTGACCAGGGGCATCAGGGGTTCCTTAGTCTTTAACATGGGGGTTTCACAGCCTCTATGGCCCCCACTTACTGGGGGGGTGGGAATATCTGTACAATGATCACACTCTGGGGGGTCAAAACCTTCCCATACCGGGAGTCGAACCCAGGCCGCCTGGGTGAAAACCAGGAATCCTAACCGCTAGACCATATGGGAGCGCTAAACAGGGTAGGGACAAGAAAGAAAGTTGTATCAGGAGTCAGAACCAGCAGTGCAGGATATTGGGGAGTTGTATCAGGAGTCAGAACCAGCAGTGCAGGGAAGGGAAAGGGACAGACACAGTGACAGTTACACATAACTATAAACCCAGTGAGAATGAGGAATGAATGGATATTTGGGGAGTTGTATCAGGAGTCAGAACGCAGCAGTGCAGGGAAGGGCAAAGGGACAGACACGTGACAGTTACACATAACTATAAAACGCCAGTGAGAATGAGGTAATGAATGGATATGGGGAGTTGTATCAGGAGTCAGAACCAGCAGTGCAGGGAAGGGAAAGGGACAGACACAGTGACAGTTACACATAACTATAAACCCAGTGAGAATGAGGAATGAATGGATATTGGGGAGTTGTATCAGGAGTCAGAACCAGCAGTGCAGGGAAGGGAAAGGGACAGACACAGTGACAGTTACACATAACTATAAACCCAGTGAGAATGAGGAATGAATGGATATTGGGGAGTTGTATCAGGAGTCAGAACCAGCAGTGCAGGGAAGGGAAAGGACAGACAAGTACACATAACTAAAACCAGTGAGAATGAGGGATGAATGGATATTGGGAGTTGTATCAGGAGTCAGAACCAGCAGTGCAGGGAAGGGAAAGGGACAGACACAGTGACAGTTACACATAACTATAAACCCAGTGAGAATGAGGAATGAATGGATATTGGGGAGTTGTATCAGGAGTCAGAACCAGCAGTGCAGGGAAGGGAAAGGGACAGACACAGTGACAGTTACACATAACTATAAACCCAGTGAGAATGAGGGATGAATGGATATTGGGGAGTTGTATCAGGAGTCAGAACCAGCAGTGCAGGGAAGGGAAAGGGACAGACCACAGTGACAGTTACACATAACTATAAACCCAGTGAGAATGAGGGATGAATGGATATGGGGGAGTTGTATCAGGAGTCAGAACCAGCAGTGCAGGGAAGGGAAAGGGACAGACACAGTGACAGTTACACATAACTATAAACCCCAGTGAGAATGAGGAATGAATGGATATTGGGGAGTTGTATCAGGAGTCAGAACCAGCAGTGCAGGGAAGGAAAAGGGACAGACACAGTGACAGTTACACATAACTATAAACCCAGTGAGAAATGAGGGATGAATGGATATTGGGGAGTTGTATCAGGAGTCAGAACCAGCAGTGCAGGGAAGGGAAAGGGACAGACACAGTGACAGTTACACATAACTATAACCCAGTGAGAATGAGGGATGAATGGATATTGGGGAGTTGTATCAGGAGTCAGAACCAGCAGTGCAGGGAAGGGAAAGGGACAGACACAGTGACAGTTACACATAACTATAAACCCAGTGAGAATGAGGAATGAATGGATATTGGGGAGTTGTATCAGGAGTCAGAACCAGCAGTGCAGGGAAGGGAAAGGGACAGACACAGTGACAGTTACACATAACTATAAACCCAGTGAGAATGAGGGATGAATGGGTATTGGGGAGTTGTATCAGGAGTCAGAACCAGCAGTGCAGGGAAGGGAAAGGGACAGACAGACACAATGAATGGATATTGGGGAGTTAATTATAATTACAGAGGTTTATTTGTAATATTATATGTTTGGGTTAGTATGGACTTTAATATGTATAAAACATGGAGGATGCGGGCATCGATCCCGCTACCTCTCGCATGCTAAGCGAGCGCTCTACCATTTGAGCTAATCCCCCTGTGCCTGGGTTATACCCCAGCCGGGGGCAGCAGTGCCAGTATGTGCCCCAGTCAGGAGGCTGCAGGGGGTTGTGGGTATAGGGGTATATAGCGCTACAGGGCACACAGTACAGTAACACAAGGACACGACACACAGGGATCAATACAAGAGATAAAGTCTCAGGCTAAGGGGGGAGGTCCCTGCCCCACAGAGCTTACAATCTATGCGGGGGAGGGTAAGTACAAAGCAGCAGCGCTACATGCCGGGGGTTACACAGGGGAAACCTTACACGTCGGGCAGATTCGGGCACAAAACACAAAAAGTGCCAAGTGCATGCCAAGTGCATGCTAAGCGAGCGCTCTACCATTTGAGCTAATCCCCCCTTGCTGGGAATGGTATGGGCCGGGCTGGGGCAGTACCTGGGTATAGACAGAAATTGCCCCCCAGGAATGGAATTCTGCCCCCCAGTCAGGACAACAGCAAGTCAAACCCTGTGTGCAGGGGGCGGGGTCAGGCTGCCATTGGCTGCTGCACTCTGGCACTGGGCCTATTCTGGGCTCAGGTACCAGTAGGTCGACAGCTCTGCCCATTGGTTCTGTGAGTGCCAGCTGGGGGTACCAACACACCCTCCCGAGCACTAAGGGGTGCCCAGCCTGGGGATAGCCCTGTGTGAGTAGCACCCCTAGAGTAGTATGGGGGGCCCTGCCCCTGTAGGAGCGAGTTGGTACGTTCCATGCCCTGCCTGGGGATAGCCCTGTGTGAGTAGCACCCCTAGAGTAGTATGGGAGGGCCCTGCCCCTGTAGGAGAGATATGGTACGTTCCATACCCTGCCTGGGGATAGCCCTGTGTGAGTAGCACCCCTAGAGTAGTATGGGAGGGCCCTGCCCCTGTAGGAGAGATATGGTACGTTCCATACCCTGCCTGGGGATAGCCCTGTGTGAGTAGCACCCCTAGAGTAGTATGGGGGGGGCCCTGCCCCTGTAGGAGAGAGTTGGTACATTCCATACCCTGCCTGGGGATAGCCCTGTGTGAGTAGCACCCCTAGAGTAGTATGGGGGGGCCCTGCCCCTGTAGGAGAGAGATGGTACATTCCATACCCTGCCTGGGGATAGCCCTGTGTGAGTAGCACCCCTAGAGTAGTATGGGGGGGCCCTGCCCCTGTAGGAGAGTTGGTACGTTCCATGCCCTGCCTGGGGATAGCCCTGTGTGAGTAGCACCCCTAGAGTAGTATGGGGGGGCCCTGCCCCTGTAGGAGAGAGTTGGTACGTTCCATGCCCTGCCTGGGGATAGCCCTGTGTGAGTAGCACCCCTAGAGTAGTATGGGGGGGCCCTGCCCCTGTAGGAGAGAGTTGGTACGTTCCATGCCCTGCCTGGGGATAGCCCTGTGTGAGTAAGCACCCCTAGAGTAGTATGGGGGGGCCCTGCCCCTGTTAGGAGAGAGTTGGTACGTTCATGCCCTGCCTGGGGATAAGCCCTGTGTGAGTAGCACCCCTAGAGTAGTATGGGGGGGCCCTGCCCTGTAGGAGAGAGTTGGTACGTTCCATACCCTGCCTGGGGATAGCCCTGTTGTGAGTAGCACCCTAGAGTAGTATGGGGGGGCCTGCCCCTGTAGGAGAGAGTTGGTAATTCCATACCTGCCTGGGGATAGCCCTGTGTGAGTAGCACCCTAGAGTAGTATGGGGGACCCCTGCCCCTGTAGGAGAGAGTTTGGTACATTCCATACCCTGCCTGGGGATAGCCCTGTGTGTGTAGCACCCCTAGAGTAGTAATGGGGGGCCTGCCCCTTGTAGGAGAGTTGGTACGTTCCATACCCTGCCTGGGGATAGCCTGCGTGAGTAGCACCCTAGAGTATATGGGGGGGGGCCTGCCCCTGTAGGAGAGTTGGTACGTTCCATGCCCTGCCTGGGGATAGCCCTGCGTGAGTAGCACCCCTAGAGTAGTATGGGGGGGGCCTGCCCCTGTAGGAGAGTTGGTACGTTCCATGCCCTGCCTGGGGATAGCCCTGCGTGAGTAGCACCCCTAGAGTAGTATGGGGGGACCCTGCCCCTGTAGGAGAGAGTTGGTACATTCCATACCCTGTCTGGGGATAGCCCTGTGTGTGTAGCACCCCTAGAGTAGTATGGGGGGGGCCTGCCCCTGTAGGAGAGTTGGTACGTTCCATGCCCTGCCTGGGGATAGCCCTGCGTGAGTAGCACCCCTAGAGTAGTATGGGGGGACCCTGCCCCTGTAGGAGAGAGTTGGTACATTCCATACCCTGTCTGGGGATAGCCCTGTGTGAGTAGCACCCCTAGAGTAGTATGGGGGGGCCTGCCCCTGTAGGAGAGTTGGTACGTTCCATGCCCTGCCTGGGGATAGCCCTGTGTGAGTAGCACCCCTAGAGTAGTATGGGGGGGGCCCTGCCCCTGTAGGAGAGATATGGTATGTTCCATGCCCTGCCTGGGGATAGCCCTGTGTGAGTAGCACCCCTAGAGTAGTATGGGGGGGGCCCTGCCCCTGTAGGAGAGATATGGTACGTTCCATGCCCTGCCTGGGGATAGCCCTGTGTGTGTAGCACCCCTAGAGTAGTATGGGGGGGGCCCTGCCCCTGTAGGAGAGAGTTGGTACGTTCCATGCCCTGCCTGGGGATAGCCCTGTGTGAGTAGCACCCCTAGAGTAGTATGGGGGGGCTCTGCCCCTGTAGGAGCGAGTTGGTACGTTCCATGCCCTGCCTGGGGATAGCCCTGTGTGAGTAGCACCCCTAGAGTAGTATGGGGGGGCCCTGCCCCTGTAGGAGAGTTGGTATGTTCCATACCCTGCCTGGGGATAGCCCTGTGTGAGTAGCACCCCTAGAGTAGTATGGGGGGGCCCTGCCCCTGTAGGAGAGTTGGTATGTTCCATACCCTGCCTGGGGATAGCCCTGTGTGAGTAGCACCCCTAGAGCAGTATGGGGGGGCTCTGCCCCTGTAGGAGCGAGTTGGTACGTTCCATGCCCTGTGGGGGGGGCAGGGCACCATCAAGCCTTCGATAGCTCAGCTGGTAGAGCGGAGGACTGTAGAGAGATCTCAGGGATCCTTAGGTCACTGGTTCGATTCCGGTTCGAAGGACTTGAGTTTTTAGTTACAAATCCCTTGTAATTATGCCGGGGGTGGGGCTTACAGGAAGGGGAAGCAAATGAACTACAATTCCCATCATCCTTTATAAGATGAAAGTATAAGTCGCAGCCCAATCTGGGAATATATATATTTGGGGTGCTGGGGAGATGCTGCAGGTACTGGGGGGCAGCGGGTCGGACATTGTTACTATAAATTCTATTACAAAATCAAAATAATGACAAAATCTTGTTTTTTGTACAAAAATGCCCCTAATAGTGACTGGGGCGAATGGAGCATGATGGGAGTTGTAGTTCAGTGAAGCTTCTATGGAACCTGAGTGGCAGCTGTTGCTCGCAGCTTCCCCTGCCTGGGGCTCCTCCCCCTCAGTCCCCAGTCTCCCTATTGGCTGGGGCGGGGCAGTCCCAGTGAGGAAGCTGAGCAGAGGCCAATGGGGGGCATGGAGCCTTCGATAGCTCAGCTGGTAGAGCGGAGGACTGTAGAGTCACTCAGGGATCCTTAGGTCGCTGGTTCGATTCCGGCTCGAAGGACTTCACTTTTTTTTCTTTTTTCTCTGTAGAATCGGAAAATTTCTGCCTTTGTCCCCTAATTATTTCTATTTAATCAGGTCCCTCGGCCGCTGTCTCTCGACTTTATATTCCCACAGAGGTTTAGCTTCCCCTTTAATACACGTGGGATGTAGTTTCACAGGGAACTGCCCCTCAGAGCCTCCTACCCCGGAGCCTCGTACCCCGGAGCCTCGTACCCCGGAGCCTCGCACCCCGGAGCCTCCTACCCCGGAGCCTCGTACCCCGGAGCCTCCTACCCCGGAGCCTCGTACCCCGGAGCCTCGTACCCCGGAGCCTCGCACCCCGGAGCCTCCTACCCCGGAGCCTCCTACCCCGGAGCCTCGCACCCCGGAGCCCCTCCGGGCCCTACCCCGGAGCCTCCTACCCCCGGAGCCTCGCACCCGGAGCCTCGCTACCCCGGAGCCTCGCACCCCCGGAGCCTCGCACCCCGGAGCTCCTACCCCGGAGCCTCCTACCCCGGAGCCCTCCCCCGGCCCTACCCCGGAGCCTCCCCTACCCCGGAGCCTCCTCCCGGCCTCCTACCCGGAGGCCTCGCACCCCGGAGCCTCGCACCCCGGAGCCTCCTACCCCGGAGCCTCCTACCCCGGAGCCTCGCACCCCGGAGCCTCCTACCCCGGAGCCTCATACCCCGGAGCCTCCTACCCCGGAGCCTCATACCCCAGGCTGCCCCAGTCCCACACAGACTCCCATATGGTCTAGCGGTTAGGATTCCTGGTTTTCACCCAGGCGGCCCGGGTTCGACTCCCGGTATGGGAATCAATTCTTTTGTAGCATTTAACGTGACGGAACCTTCTGGAACTGCACGGAAACCGACTCCCTCCATACGGCCACAGGGTGCACAGCGGGGACTACACTTCCCAGCATTCCTAGCGTGCCACATATACAACCTGCCCATACACTTAAAGTGACAGTATCCCCTCGTGCCTCATCTGGGCAACGAATAGAGAATGTTTATTTATATACACAGCGCGGTGCGGCAGAACTACACACCCGGGGGGGTCATTACAACAATAGATACAAATAAACACAAAGTACAACAATAGATACAAATAAACACAAAGTACAACAATAGATACAAATAAACACAAAGTACAACAATAGATACAAATAAACACAAAGTACAGTTGCAGTAAAGAATCCACAGAGCTGAGTGTCCAAGAGGAGGGAGGTCCCTGCCCCATAGAGCTTACAGTCTAAGACACAAATAGGAGGGTATTAGTGCTGCAGGTTACAGGGCACAACACTAGGGAGGGTACTACAGGGGGCACTAGAGAGGGCACTACAGGGGGCACTAGAGAGGGCACTACAGGGGGCACTAGAGAGGGCACTAGAGAGGGCACTACAGGGGGCACTAGAGAGGGCACTACAGGGGGCACTACAGAGGGCACTAGAGGTGGCACTACAGGGGGCACTAGAGAGGGCACTACAGGGGGCACTACAGAGGGCACAACAGGGGGCACTAGAGAGGGCACTACAGGGGGGCACTACAGAGGGCATTAGAGAGGGCACAACAGGGGGAACTAGAGAGGGCACTAGAGAGGGCACTAGAGAGGGCACTACAGGGGGCACTAGAGAGGGCACTACAGGGGGGCACTACAGAGGGCACTACAGGGGGGCACTACAGGGGGCACTAGAGAGGGCACTACAGAGGGCATTAGAGAGGGCACAACAGGGGGAACTAGAGAGGGCACTAGAGAGGGCACTAGAGAGGGCACTACAGGGGCACTAGAGAGGGCACTACAGGGGGCACTAGAGAGGGCACTACAGGGGGGCACTACAGGGGGCACTAGAGAGGGCACTACAGAGGGCATTAGAGAGGGCACAACAGGGGGAACTAGAGAGGCACTAGAGAGGGCACTAGAGAGGGCACTACAGGGGCACTAGAGAGGGCACTACAGGGGGCACTAGAGAGGGCACTACAGGGGGCACTAGAGAGGGCACTAGAGAGGGCACTAGAGAGGGCACTACAGGGGGCACTAGAGAGGGCACTACAGGGGGCACTAGAGAGGGCACTACAGGGGGCACTAGAGAGGGCACTACAGGGGGCACTAGAGAGGGCACCAGAGAGGGCACTACAGGGGGCACTAGAGAGGGCACTACAGGGGGCATTAGAGAGGGCACAACAGGGGGCACTAGAGAGGGCACTAGAGAGGGCACTACAGGGGGCATTAGAGAAGGGCACAACAGGGGGCACTAGAAGGGCACTAGAGAGGGCACTAACAGGGGGCACTAGAGAGGGCACTACAGGGGGCACTAGAGAGGGCACTACAGGGGGCACTAGAGAGGGCACTACAGGGGGCACTACAGGGGGCACTAGAGAGGAGCACTACAGGGGGCACTACAGGGGGCACTAGAGAGGGCACTACAGGGGGCACTAGAGAGGGCACTACAGGGGGCACTAGAGAGGGCACTACAGGGGGCACTAGAGAGGGCACTACAGGGGGCACTAGAGAGGGCACTAGAGAGGGCACTACAGGGGGCACTACAGGAGGCACTTAATCTACTTTAATCCCAAACCGGTTTCAGTGAGAGAGATGCGATTTTGTTGCGTTTATTCTGGGCCTGAGCGGCAGCGACTGAGCATTGAGACGATACAGTTGCAGTGGGGCCCTTGGCCGCCAGGGGGCGCTGCCGCACCACATTCCCAGTTCTATAGGCCAGAGAGGCGCAACCAATCACTGAATCCTGTTTGCGTTTAGATCAGTCCCGAACGATTTATATCGTCATCTGTCTGTAAATTCCGCGCCGGCCAGGTGCCCCCTAAGCTAAACAGTCTGTCGTCTCTTAAAGAGACAGCGACACCAACGCTTGTACCATGTGATGTTCCACTCAGTGCTGCCTGGGGGTTAAATTGCTCAGAGTATCACTTACTACAGGCCGGGGGTTAAATTGCTCAGAGTATCACTTACTACAGGCCGGGGGTTATATTGCCCTGAGTATCACTTACTACAGGCCGGGGGTTATATTGCCCTGAGTATCACTTACTACAGGCCGGGGGTTATATTGCCCTGAGTATCACTTACTACAGCCGGGGGGTTATATTGCTCAGAGTATCACTTACTACAGGCCGGGGATTATATTGCCCTGAGTATCACTTACTACAGGCCGGGGGTTATATTGCCCTGAGTATCACTTACTACAGGCCGGGGGTTATATTGCCCTGAGTATCACTTACTACAGGCCGGGGGTTATATTGCTCAGAGTATCACTTACTACAGGCCGGGGGTTATATTGCCCTGAGTATCACTTACTACAGGCCGGGGGGTTATATTGCCCTGAGTATCACTTACTACAGCCGGGGGTTATATTGCCCTGAGTATCACTTACTACATTGCCGGGGTTATTTGCCCTGAGTATCACTTACTACAGGCCGGGGGTTATATTGCCCTGAGTATCACTTACTACAGCCGGGGGTTATATTGCCCTGAGTATCACTTACTACAGGCCGGGGGTTATATTGCCCTGAGTATCACTTACTACAGGCCGGGGGTTATATTGCCCTGAGTATCACTTACTACAGGCCGGGGGTTATATTGCCCTGAGTATCACTTACTACAGGCCGGGGGTTATATTGCCCTGAGTATCACTTACTACAGGCCGGGGTTTATATTGCCCTGAGTATCACTTACTACAGGCCGGGGGTTATATTGCCCTTCACTTACTACAGGCCGGGGGTTATATTGCCCTGAGTATCACTTACTACAGGCCGGGGGTTATATTACCCTGAGTATCACTTACTACAGGCCGGGGGTTATATTGCCCTGAGTATCACTTACTACAGACCGGGGGTTTATATTGCTCAGAGTATCACTTACTACAGGCCGGGGGTTATATTGCTGAGTATCACTTACTACAGGCCAGGGGTTATATTGCCCTGAGTATCACTTACTCATGCCCGGGGTTATATTGCCCTGAGTATCACTTACTACAGGCCGGGGGTTATATTGCCCTGAGTATCACTTACTACAGGCCGGGGGTTATATTGCCCTGAGTATCACTTACTACAGGCCGGGGGTTATATTGCCCTGAGTATCACTTACTACAGGCCGGGGGTTATATTGCCCTGAGTATCACTTACTACAGGCCGGGGGTTATATTGCTCAGAGTATCACTTACTACAGGCCGGGGGGTTATATTGCTCAGAGTATCACTTACTACAGGCCGGGGGGTTATATTGCTCAGAGTATCACTTACTACAGGCCGGGGGTTATATTGCCTGAGTATCACTTACTACAGGCCGGGGGTTATATTGGCTCAGAGTATCACTTACTACAGGCCGGGGGTTATATTGCTCAGAGTATCACTTACTACAGGCCGGGGGTTATATTGCCTCAGAGTATCACTTACTACAGGCCGGGGGTTATATTGCCGCCTGAGGTATCACATTACTACAGGCGGGGGTTATATTGCCTGAGTATCACTTACTACAGGCCGGGGGTTATATTGCCCTGAGTATCACTTACTACAGGCCGGGGGTTATATTGCCCTGAGTATCACTTACTACAGGCCGGGGGTTATATTGCCCTGAGTATCACTTACTACAGGCCGGGGGTTATATTGCCCTGAGTATCACTTACTACAGGCCGGGGGTTATATTGCCCTGAGTATCACTTACTACAGGCCGGGGGTTATATTGCCCTGAGTATCACTTACTACAGGCCGGGGGTTATATTGCCCTGAGTATCACTTACTACAGGCCGGGGGTTATATTGCCCTGAGTATCACTTACTAACAGGCCGGGGGTTATATTTGCCCTGAGTATCACTTACTACAGGCCGGGGGTTATATTGCCCTGAGTATCACTTACTACAGGCCGGGGGTTATATTGCCCCTGAGTATCACTTTACTACAGGCCGGGGGTTATATTACCCTGAGTATCACTTACTACAGGCCGGGGGTTATTGCCCTGAGTATCACTTACTACAGACCGGGGGTTATATTGCTCAGAGTATCACTTACTACAGGCCGGGGGTTATATTGCCCTGAGTATCACTTACTACAGGCCGGGGGTTATATTGCCCTGAGTATCACTTACTACAGGCGGGGGTTATATTGCCCTGAGTATCACTTACTACATGGCCGGGGTTATATTGCCCTGAGTATCACTTACTACAGGCCGGGGGTTATATTGCCCTGAGTATCACTTACTACAGGCCGGGGGTTATATTGCCCTGAGTATCACTTACTACAAGGCCGGGGTTATATTGCTCAGAGTATCACTTACTACAGGCCGGGGGTTATATTGCTCAGAGTATCACTTACTACAGGCCGGGGGTTATATTGCCCTGAGTATCACTTACTACAGGCCGGGGTTATATTGCTCAGAGTATCACTTACTACAGGCCGGGGGTTATATTGCTCAGAGTATCACTTACTACAGGCCGGGGGTTATATTGCTCAGAGTATCACTTACTACAGGCCGCTGGGGTTATATTGCCCTGAGTATCACTTACTACAGGCGGGGGTTATATTGCTCAGAGTATCACTTACTACAGCCGGGGGTTATATTGCTCAGAGTATCACTTACTACAGGCCGGGGTTATATTGCCCTGAGTATCACTTACTACAGGCCGGGGGTTATATTACCCTGAGTATCACTTACTACAGGCCGGGGGTTATATTGCTCAGAGTATCACTTACTACAGGCCGGGGGTTATATTGCCCTGAGTATCACTTACTACAGGTGGGGGGTTATATTGCCCTGAGTATCACTTACTACAGGCCGGGGGTTATATTGCTCAGAGTATCACTTACTACAGGCCGGGGGTTATATTGCCCTGAGTATCACTTACTACAGGCCGGGGGTTATATTACCCTGAGTATCACTTACTACAGGCCGGGGGTTATATTGCCCTGAGTATCACTTACTACAGGCCGGGGGTTATATTGCTCAGAGTATCACTTACTACAGGCGGGGGGTTATATTGCCCTGAGTATCACTTACTACAGGCCGGGGTATATTTCCCATACAGCCCCCCTGCAGTTACTCGCAGTTCTGAGAGGACTCGGCAATAGTTAATGGATGAAATCATTCGGTAGAAATGGAGCCTGGAATATATATTTACACTGACGTGTCCCTTGGCCCTGCCCCACACACAGTATAGGGGGGCCCCTAGGGGCCACAGGATGATCCATGTAATTTACCCCCTCCCTGGCGCCGGGCCAAGGACTCTTCTCATTCAGTTCAACAGGAATCCATCTCTGTGTGTCAGGGGCCCCGCTGGGACAGGAAGGTTCTGTGGGGCCACAGCCTGACTCATATCCTCCCAGGGGAGGTCCAACTCCCACCTCCTGGGGCCTGTGGGTTCTGTAGCCCAGCTGGCACGGTGGCACCAACCAGACTTATGGGGTTTGTACAGCCGTAGGGAGCGGCATTTTATTCTGTGGGGCCCCTACCATGTATTCCCTGGGGCCCCTACCATGTATTCCATGTGGCCCCTACCATGTATTCCCTGGGGCCCCTGCCATGTATTCCGTGGGGCCCCTACCATGTATTCCGTGTGGCCCCTACCATGTATTCCGTGTGGCCCCTACCATGTATTCCCTGGGGCCCCTACCATGTATTCCGTGTGGCCCCTACCATGTATTCCCTGGGGCCCCTACCATGTATTCCATGGGGCCCCTACCATGTATTCCGCGTGGCCCCTACCATGTATTCCGTGTGGCCCCTACCATGTATTCCGTGTGGCCCCTACCATGTATTCCGTGGGGCCCCTACCATGTATTCCGTGGGCCCTACCATGTATTCCGTGTGGCCCCTACCATGTATTCCGTGTGGCCCCTACCATGTATTCCGTGTGGGCCCCTACCATGTATCCGTGTGGCCCCTACCATGTATTCCGTGGGGCCCCTACCATGTATTCCGTGTGGCCCCTACCATGTATTCCCTGGGGCCCCTACCATGTATTCCGTGGGGCCCCTACCATGTATTCCGTGGGGCCCCTACCATGTATTCCGTGGGGCCCCTACCATGTATTCCGTGGGGCCCCTACCATGTATTCCCTGGGGCCCCTACCATGTATTCCCTGGGGCCCCTACCATGTATTCCGTGGGGCCCCTACCATGTATTCCCTGGGGCCCCTACCATGTATTCCCTGGGGCCCCTACCATGTATTCCGTGGGGCCCTACCATGTATTCCCTGGGCCCTACCATGTATTCCGTGGGCCCCTACCATGTATTCCGTGGGGCCCCTACCATGTATTCCGTGTGGCCCCATACCATGTATTCCGTGTGGCCCCTACCATGTATTCCCTGGGGCCCTACCATGTATTCCCTGGGGCCCCTTACCATGTATTCCCTGGGGCCCCTACCATGTATTCCCTGGGGCCCCTACCATGTATTCCTGGGGCCCCTACCATGTATTCCCTGGGGCCCCTACCATGTATTCCCTGGGGCCCCTACCATGTATTCTGTGTGGCCCCTACCATGTATTCCTGGGGCCCCTCCATGTATTCCCTGGGGCCCCTACCATGTATTCCCTGGGGCCCCTACCATGTATTCCGTGTGGCGCCCTACCATGTATTCCCTGGGGCCCCTACCATGTATTCCCTGGGGCCCCTACCATGTATTCCCTGGGGCCCTACCATGTATTCCCTGGGGCCCCTACCATGTATTCCGTGTGGCCCCTACCATGTATTCCCTGGGGCCCCTACCATGTATTCCCTGGGGCCTACCATGTATTCCGTGTGGCCCCTACCATGTATTCCCTGGGGCCCCTACCATGTATTCCGTGTGGCCCTAACCATGTATTTCCCCCTGGGGCCCCTACCATGTATTCCCTGGGGCCCCTACCATGTATTCCCTGGGGCCCCTACCATGGTTTCCTGGGGCCCCTACCATGTATTCCCTGGGGCCCCTACCATGTATTCCCTGGGGCCCCTACCATGTATTCTGTGTGGCCCCTACCATGTATTTCCTGGGGCCCCTACCATGTATTCCCTGGGGCCCCTACCATGTATTCCCTGGGGCCCCTACCATGTATTCCGTGTGGCCCCTACCATGTATTCCCTGGGGCCCCTACCATGTATTCCGGGGCCCCTACCATGTATTCCCTGGGGCCCCTACCATGTATTCCTGGGGCCCCTACCATGTATTCCGTGTGGCCCTACCATGTATTCCCTGGGGCCCCTACCATGTATTCCCTGGGGCCCCTACCATGTATTCCGTGTGGCCCCTACCATGTATTCCCTGGGGCCCCTACCATGTATTCCCTGGGGCCCCTACCATGTATTCCATGGGGCCCCTACCATGTATTCCCTGGGGCCCCTACCATGTATTCCGTGTGGCCCCTACCATGTATTCCTGGGGCCCCTACCATGTATTCCGTGGGGCCCCTACCATGTATTCCGTGTTGGCCCCTACCATGTATTCCCTGGGGCCCCTACCATGTATTCCGTGTGGCCTCCTACCATGTATTCCCTGGGGCCCTACCATGTATTCCGTGTGGCCCCTACCATGTATTCCCTGGGCCCCTACCATGTATTCCGTGTGGCCCCTACCATGTATTCCCTGGGGCCCCTACCATGTATTCCATGTGGCCCCTACCATGTATTCCCTGGGGCCCCTACCATGTATTCCATGGGGCCCCTACCATGTATTCCCTGGGGCCCCTACCATGTATCCATGTGGCCCCTACATGTATTCCGTGTGGCCCCTACCATGTATTCCCTGGGGCCCCTACCATGTATTCCGTGGGGCCCCTACCATGTATTCCGTGTGGCCCCTACCATGTATTCCCTGGGGCCCCTACCATGTATTCCGTGGGGCCCCTACCATGTATTCCGTGTGGCCCCTACCATGTATTCCCTGGGGGCCCCTACCATGTATTCTGTGTGGCCCCTACCATGTATTCCCTGGGGCCCCTACCATGTATTCCGTGTGGCCCCTACCATGTATTCCGTGTGGCCCCTACCATGTATTCCCTGGGGCCCATACATGTATTCCGTGTGGCCCCTACCATGTATTCCTGGGCCCCTACCATGTATTCCGGGGGCCCCTACCATGTATTCCCTGGGGCCCCTACCATGTATTCCGTGTGGCCCCTACCATGTATTCCCTGGGGCCCTACCATGTATTCCGTGTGGCCCCATACCATGTATTCCCTGGGGCCCCTACCATGTATTCCCTGGGGCCCTACCATGTATTCCGTGTGGCCCCTACCATGTATTCCCTGGGGCCCCTACCATGTATTCCGTGTGGCCCCTACCATGTATTCCGTGTGGCCCCTACCATGTATTCCGTGGGGCCCCTACCATGTATTCCCTGGGGCCCCTACCATGTATTCCGTGTGGCCCCTACCATGTATTCCCTGGGCCCCTACCATGTATTCCCTGGGGCCCCTACCATGTATTCCGTGTGGCCCCTACCATGTATTCCCTGGGGCCCCTACCCGTGTGGCCCCTACCATGTATTCCCTGGGGCCCTACCATGTATTCCGTGTGGCCCCTACCATGTATTCCGTGTGGCCCCTACCATGTATTCCGTGGGGCCCCTACCATGTATTCCCTGGGGCCCCTACCATGTATTCCGTGGGGCCCCTACCATGTATTCCGTGTGGCCCCTACCATGTATTCCCTGGGGCCCCTCCATGTATTCCCTGGGGCCCCTACCATGTATTCCGTGTGGCCCCTACCATGTATTCCCTGGGGCCCCTACCATGTATTCCGTGTGGCCCCTACCATGTATTCCGTGTGCCCCTACCATGTATTTCCGTGTGGCCCCTACCATGTATTCCGTGGGGCCCCTACCATGTATTCCCTGGGGCCCCTACCATGTATTCCGTGTGGCCCCTACCATGTATTCCGTGGGGCCCCTACCATGTATTCCGTGTGGCCCCTACCATGTATTCCCTGGGGCCCCTACCATGTATTCCGTGTGGCCCCTACCATGTATTCCCTGGGGCCCCTACCATGTATTCCGTGTGGCCCCTACCATGTATTCCCTGGGGCCCCTACCATGTATTCCATGTGGCCCCTACCATGTATTCCCTGGGGCCCCTACCATGTATTCCATGGGGCCCCTACCATGTATTCCCTGGGGCCCCTACCATGTATTCCATGTGGCCCCTACCATGTATTCCGTGTGGCCCCTACCATGTATTCCCTGGGGCCCCTACCATGTATTCCGTGGGGCCCCTACCATGTATTCCGTGTGGCCCCTACCATGTATTCCCTGGGGCCCCTACCATGTATTCCGTGGGGCCCCTACCATGTATTCCGTGTGGCCCCTACCATGTATTCCCTGGGGCCCCTACCATGTATTCTGTGTGGCCCCTACCATGTATTCCCTGGGGCCCCTACCATGTATTCCGTGTGGCCCCTACCATGTATTCCGTGTGGCCCCTACCATGTATTCCCTGGGGCCCCTACCATGTATTCCGTGTGGCCCCTACCATGTATTCCCTGGGGCCCCTACCATGTATTCCGTGGGGCCCCTACCATGTATTCCCTGGGGCCCCTACCATGTATTCCGTGGGGCCCCTACCATGTATTCCCTGGGGCCCCTACCATGTATTCCGTGTGGCCCCTACCATGTATTCCCTGGGGCCCCTACCATGTATTCCCTGGGGCCCCTACCATGTATTCCGTGTGGCCCCTACCATGTATTCCCTGGGGCCCCTACCATGTATTCCGTGTGGCCCCTACCATGTATTCCGTGTGGCCCCTACCATGTATTCCGTGGGGCCCCTACCATGTATTCCCTGGGGCCCCTACCATGTATTCCGTGTGGCCCCTACCATGTATTCCCTGGGGCCCCTACCATGTATTCCCGTGGGCCCCTACCATGTATTCCCGTGTGGCCCCTACCATGTATTCCGCTGGGGCCCCTACCATGTATTCCGTGTGGGCCCCTACCATGTATTCCCTGGGGCCCCTACCATGTATTCCGTGTGGCCCCTACCATGTATTCCGTGTGGCCCCTACCATGTATTCCGTGGGGCCCTACCATGTATTCCCTGGGGCCCCTACCATGTATTCCGTGGGGCCCCTACATGTATTCCGTGTGGCCCCTACCATGTATTCCCTGGGGCCCCTAACCATGTATTCCCTGGGGCCCCTACCATGTATTCCGTGGGGCCCCTACCATGTATTCCCTGGGGCCTACCTACCCTACCCCTACCGTATTCCGTGTGGCCCTACCATGTATTCCCTGGGGCCCCTACCATGTATTCCGTGTGGCCCCTACCATGTATTCCCTGGGGCCCCTACCATGTATTCCGTGTGGCCCCTACCATGTATTCCGTGTGGCCCCTACCATGTATTCCGTGGGGCCCCTACCATGTATTCCCTGGGGCCCCTACCATGTATTCCGTGGGGCCCCTACCATGTATTCCCTGGGGCCCCTACCATGTATTCCGTGGGGCCCCTACCATGTATTCCCTGGGGCCCCTACCATGTATTCCGTGTGGCCCCTACCATGTATTCCGTGTGGCCCCTACCATGTATTCCGTGGGGCCCCTACCATGTATTCCCTGGGGCCCCTACCATGTATTCCGTGGGGCCCCTACCATGTATTCCGTGGGGCCCCTACCATGTATTCCGTGTGGCCCCTACCATGTATTCCGTGGGGCCCCTACCATGTATTCCCTGGGGCCCCTTACCATGTATTCATGTGGGCCCCTACCATGTATTCCGTGTGGCCCCTACCATGTATTCCGTGTGGCCCCTACCATGTATTCCGGGGCCCTACCATGTATTCCGTGGGCCCCTACCATGTATTCCCTGGGGCCCCTACCATGTTTCCGTGTGGCCCCTACCATGTATTCCCTGGGGCCCCTACCATGTATTCCTGGGCCCTACATGTTCGTGGGCCCCTACCATGTATTCCGTGTGGCCCCTACCATGTATTCCGTGGGGCCCCTACCATGTATTCCGTGTGGCCCCTACCATGTATTCCGTGGGGCCCCTACCATGTATTCCGTGTGGCCCCTACCATGTATTCCGTGTGGCCCCTACCATGTATTCCGTGGGGCCCCTACCATGTATTCCGTGTGGCCCCTACCATGTATTCCCTGGGGCCCCTACCATGTATTCCGTGGGGCCCCTACCATGTATTCCGTGGGGCCCCACTTACCCTGTGCTTTAACCCTTGGGGTCCCAGTGGCTCAGGGAACGCTTAATGGGCCCCCATATCTGCCCCCTCGGGCCCCGGCATTTGGACTAATTGCCCCGGAAAAGCGAAACCTTCGGAACTTTCCTGGGAAACTGCACTTCCTGGCGCCCCCCCCGGAGGCAGAACCACTCGTGGGCCTGGTTCCTATGGACCCCCCAGCGCCAGGTTCTGTTTCACCCATAGGGCCGGGGGGGCTGGAAGGCTGTTTGGCAGCAGCGGGAAGGTTTAACCCCTTATTCACCATGTGACTGTGAGATGGGGGGGCGCTTAGGGCCTATTTACCCCCTATTTACCCCTCTAATGACGGTGTGTGCGGGGGTGCGGGGTGTATAGTAAGGCAGGAGGCGCGTCCGGTTACGGCTCCCATGATTGGCCCAAACCCCCCCAAGTGCTTGCAAGCCCCCATCTCTGGGCCTCCCCCCCCATGGGAATACATGGTAGGGGCCCCTGCGGAACCCCTATAACTGTGTGTGGGGGGGGGGTTATAACTGTGGCACGTCCAGCTGAACTACACCTCTCACCCCCCCCCCCCCCCCGGCCAATGGCTGCACCACCCTGACATTTATATTCTTTTTGTTTAATAATTGCCCCCCCCCAACACCCCAGGCCTCAGACTCGCCCCCATCTCTCACCATAAAAGGGCAGAAATGCTCAGACAAAGGCAGAACCGGCCCGTTGGCTCCCCCCAAACTGTCAGGGCTAATGCAAACCAGGTGCCGGGGGGGCCGGGGGGGCCGGGGGGCTCGGATGGGGAAGCGATTAAAGGAAACATGTGGGGAGGAAGCCAAGAGGTGATTGGCTGGGAACAACCAAGTGCACAATGACCCCCCCGACTGTAGCGTCTGACTGATACCCCCTCACTGTAACCCCCACAATAAATACCCCGGGGCCCCTTGGGTGCAGCCGGGAGATTGGCTATTTGGCACCTCGTCTGCGGCTCCTCCCTTCTAGGGGGGTTTAGTAGTGAGGGGGGGGGCACCCAGTGACACTGCACCCCAAGAATAAATGCCCCGGTACCCAAACAATCGCAGGGTATGTGGATTCTGATCCAAACCCGCAACCGACTGGGGCCCTGGGGGCTCCCCTCACAGCCCCCCTGCAGGGAAGTATCGGGGGGTGCGGCTGGACCAGTGGTTATGGGGCCCCCCGGCTGCACACAGCACCCATTGTACTGGGGTCACTGGGCTAAGCAACACGGGATTATGGGTGCCCACCCTATAGGCGCCCCAAACTATACACCCCTATATTTATATATATACCCCCTATAGTCTGCAGCATTGGGGTGAAACTTGGGGTGACTGTAGGGAGGCAGGAGAGGGTTGGGGTGACTGTAGGGTGCCAGGATAGGGTTGGGGTGACTGTAGGGTGCTGGGAGAGGGTTGGGGAGACTGTAGGGTGCCAGGATAGGGTTGGGGTGGCTGTAGGGTGCTGGGAGAGGGTTGGGGTGACTGTAGGGTGCCAGGATAGGGTTGGGGTGACTGTAGGGTGCCAGGATAGGGTTGGGGTGACTGTAGGGTGCTGGGAGAGGGTTGGGGTGACTGTAGGGTTCCAGGAGAGGGTTGGGGTGACTGTAGGGTGTCAGGATAGGGTTGGGGTGACTGTAGGGTGCCAGGATAGGGTTGGGGTGACTGTAGGGTGCTGGGAGAGGGTTGGGGTGACTGTAGGGTTCCAGGAGAGGGTTGGGGTGACTGTAGGGTGCCAGGATAGGGTTGGGGTGACTGTAGGGTTCCAGGAGAGGGTTGGGGTGACTGTAGGGTGCCAGGATAGGGTTGGGGTGACTGTAGGGTGCCAGGATAGGGTTGGGGTGACTGTAGGGTGCTGGGAGAGGGTTGGGGTGACTGTAGGGTGCCAGGATAGGGTTGGGGTGACTGTAGGGTGCTGGGAGAGGGTTGGGGTGACTGTAGGGTGTCAGGATAGGGTTGGGGTGACTGTAGGGTGCCAGGATAGGGTTGGGGTGACTGTAGGGTGCTGGGAGAGGGTTGGGGTGACTGTAGGGTGCCAGGAGAGGGTTGGGGTGACTGTAGGGTGCCAGGATAGGGTTGGGGTGACTGTAGGGTTCCAGGAGAGGGTTGGGGTGACTGTAGGGTGCCAGGATAGGGTTGGGGTGACTGTAGGGTGCCAGGATAGGGTTGGGGTGACTGTAGGGTGCTGGGAGAGGGTTGGGGTGACTGTAGGTGCCCAGGATAGGGTTGGGGTGACTGTAGGTGGGGTTGGGTGACTGTAGGGTGCTGGGAGAGGGTTGGGGTGACTGTAGGGTGCCAGGATAGGGTTGGGGTGACTGTAGGGTGCTGGGAGAAGGGTTTGGGGTGGACTGTAAGGTTCCAGGAGAGGGTTGGGTGACTGTAGGGTGTCAGGATAGGGTTGGGGTGACTGTAGGGTGCCAGGATAGGGTTGGGGTGACTGTAGGGTGTCAGGATAGGGTTGGGGTGACTGTAGGGTGCCAGGATAGGGTTGGGGTGACTGTAGGGTGCTGGGAGAGATTTGGGGGGGGAATTTACTTTTTTCTACACAGAAAGAGCAGAAAGAGTTTCCCGATTGTTATTGGAGCCGGGGGGGCAGGTGTGGCCCCCACTTCAGGCAGAGACAGATGGGGAAACATATGGCAGCTCCGGCGCTGGATCGGCCCCCACATACTCCCCTTGGGCCGTAGCCCCCCGGCTCTCAGATCAGATTGGCTCTCACTCTCCCTTATCCGCCGGCTGATTCCTCCGCCATGAAGTCATGTCGCTCGGCTCTTTGGCTTTATATGGGCATCTCCCCCCACAGCCAGACTGGCACTGCCCCCGATAGTGAGATAGCAGGGCACAGGGCACAGCGGTGTTATGTACTGAGCGGGGGGGGCAGCCCATAGGGGCGCCATTCCGAGACCCCGAGGCACAGGGAAGCCCATAGAGGCGTCATTCTGAGACCCCCGAGGCACAGGGAAGCCCATAGAGGCACCATTCTGAGACCCTGAGGCACAGGGCAGCCCATAGAGGCGCCATTCTGAGACCCCGAGGCACAGGGAAGCCCATAGAGGCGCCATTCTGACACCCCGAGGCACAGGGCAGCCCATAGGGGCGTCATTCTGAGACCCCGAGGCACAGGGAAGCCCATAGAGGCGCCATTCTGAGACCCCGAGGCACAGGGAAGCCCATAGAGGTGCCATTCTGAGACCCCGAGGCACAGGGCAGCCCATAGAGGCGCCATTCTGAGACCCCGAGGCACAGGGAAGCCCATAGAGGCGTCATTCTGAGCCACCAAGGCACAGGGAAGCCCATAGAGGCGCCATTCTGAGACCCTGAGGCACAGGGAAGCCCATAGAGACGCTATTCTGAGACCCTGAGGCACATGGAAGCCCATAGAGGCGCCATTCTGAGCCCCCGGGGCACAGGGAAGCCCATAGAGGCGCCATTCTGAGACCCCGAAGCACATGGAAGCCCATAGAGGCGCCATTCTGAGCCCCCGAGGCACAGGGAAGCCCATAGAGGCGCCATTCTGAGACCCCGAGGCACAGGGAAGCCCATAGAGGTGCCATTCTGAGACCCCGAGGCACAGGGCAGCCCATAGAGCTGCCATTCTGAGACCCTGAGGCACAGGGCAGCCCATAGAGGCACCATTCTGAGAACCTGAGGCACAGGGCAGCCCATAGAGGCGCCATTCTGAGACCCCGAGGCGCGGGGCAGCCCATAGAGGCGCCATTCTGAGACCCCGAGGCACAGGGAAGCCCATAGAGGCGCCATTCTGACACCCCGAGGCACAGGGCAGCCCATAGAGGCGCCATTCTGAGACCCCGAGGCACAGGGCAGCCCATAGAGGCGTCATTCTGAGCCACCGAGGCACAGGAAAGCCCATAGAGGCGCCATTCTGAGACCCTGAGGCACATGGAAGCCCATAGAGGCGCCATTCTGAGACCCCGAGGCACAGGGAAGCCCATAGAGGCACCATTCTGACACCCCGAGGCACAGGGCAGCCCATAGAGGTGCCATTCTGAGACCCCAAGGCACAGGGAAGCCCATAGAGGCGCCATTCTGAGACCCCGAGGCACAGGGCAGCCCATAGAGGCGCCATTCTGAGACCCTGAGGCACAGGGAAGCCCATAGAGGCACCATTCTGAGACCCCGAGGCACAGGGCAGCCCATAGAGGTGCCATTCTGAGACCCCAAGGCACAGGGCAGCCCATAGAGGCGTCATTCTGAGCCACCAAGGCACAGGGCAGCCCATAGAGGCGCCATTCTGAGACCCTGAGGCACAGGGAAGCCCATAGAGGCGCCATTCTGAGACCCCAAGGCACAGGGCAGCCCATAGAGGCGTCATTCTGAGCCACCAAGGCACAGGGCAGCCCATAGAGGCGCCATTCTGAGACCCTGAGGCACAGGGAAGCCCATAGAGGCGCCATTCTGACACCCCGAGGCACAGGGCAGCCCATAGAGGTGCCATTCTGAGACCCTGAGGCACATGGAAGCCCATAGAGGCGCCATTCTGAGCCCTCGAGGCACAGGGAAGCCCATAGAGGCGCCATTCTGAGACCCCGAAGCACAGGGAAGCCCATAGAGGCGCCATTCTGAGACCCCGAGGCACAGGGCAGCCCATAGAGGCGCCATTCTGAGACCCCGAGGCACAGGGCAGCCCATAGAGGCGCCATTCTGAGACTCTGAGGCACAGGGCAGCCCATAGAGTGGCCTAGAGGGGCCCCGAGGCACAGGGAAGCCCATAGAGGCGCCATTCTGAGACCCCCGAGGCACAGGGAAGCCCATAGAGGCACCATTCTGAGACCCTAAGGCACATGGAAGCCCATAGAGGCGCCATTCTGAGACCCTGAGGCACAGGGAAGCCCATAGAGGCGCCATTCTGAGACCCTGAGGCACATGGAAGCCCATAGAGGCACCATTCTGAGACCCTGAGGCACATGGAAGCCCATAGAGGCGCCATTCTGAGACCCCAAGGCACAGGGAAGCCCATAGAGGCGCCATTCTGAGACCCCCGAGGCACAGGGAAGCCCATAGAGGCGCCATTCTGAGACCCTGAGGCACAGGGCAGCCCATAGAGGCGCCATTCTGAGACCCTGAGGCACAGGGCAGCCCATAGAGCGGCACAGAGGGGCCCCGTGGCTCCTGGAACAGCCGGACAAGAGAATTCAAAAAATGTTTCCTACAGAGAAAACCCATAATGTAAAAAGCAGATAAAAGTAGAAAAACAGCGTCTGGACATAAATTGGGGGGGGGTATTTGCTGGGGGCCCCGGGGTCTCACTGTAGTGCAGAGAGGAATTTGTAGCGGGGGTGGGGGGACTAGGGATTCATTCACCCTCACCATTCATAACCTGACTGCCCTTACAGTAAGGAGCCCCTTCCTATGCTGATGGTGGGATCCCCTCTCCCCTATCATGGCTGCAGCTGGGGACCTTACAGACTAAGGGCTCATAGTGTTCAGCTTCCCCAAATGTTACTGGGACAGAGGAGAAGTCAATGTTAGTACTTACCTACTTACCTACACACTTACCCCAGAGATGTACTTCATGCCCCAGAGCTCTCTGTTCCTCACTGTTACCCCCCTGCCCCAGGCTCTGTGCCCCAATTACCCTCAAGGGGAAACCTCTCCTCCCCTATATAACCATGGGATGTACATATCATATTTAGCAACGACCTCTCTCCATTTCCTATTTCCTCTTCCTTTGGGCTTTAGTGTCACTGACACTGCGTGTCCAACTGTCATCTCCATTGTGTCTGTGTTTCCTGAGCGACTCTTCCCCTCCCGCTGCTGCATCTGCTCTCTGGGGGCTGTTCCTGCTGAATTGTGCTTAGTACAGGGGAATCCCTATGTGCCATAGTTTTATGGTATCTCTCTGTACAGGCTATGAGCAAACTTAGGGGGCTGTTCCTGCTGAATTGTGCTTAGTACAGGGGAATCCCTATGTGCCATAGTTTTATGGTATCTCTCTGTACAGGCTATGGGCAAACATAGGGGGCTGTTCCTGCTGAATTGTGCTTAGTACAGGGGAATCCCTATGTGCCATAGTTTTATGGTATCTCTCTGTACAGGCTATGGGCAAACATAGGGGGCTGTTCCTGCTGAATTGTGCTTAGTACAGGGGAATCCCTATGTGCCATAGTTTTATGGTATCTCTCTGTACAGGCTATGGGCAAACTTAGGGGGCTGTTCCTGCTGAATTGTGCTTAGTACAGGGGAATCCCTATGTGCCATAGTTTTATGGTATCTCTCTGTACAGGCTATGGGCAAACTTAGGGGGCTGTTCCTGCTGAATTGTGCTTAGTACAGGGGAATCCCTATGTGCCATAGTTTTATGGTCTCTCTCTGTACAGGCTATGAGCAAACTTAGGGGGCTGTTCCTGCTGAATTGTGCTTAGTACAGGGGAATCCCTATGTGCCATAGTGTTATGGTATCTCTCTGTACAGGCTATGGGCAAACTTAGGGGGCTGTTCCTGCTGAATTGTGCTTAGTACAGGGGAATCCCTATGTGCCATAGTTTTATGGTATCTCTCTGTACAGGCTATGAGCAAACTTAGGGGGCTGTTCCTGCTGAATTGTGCTTAGTACAGGAGAATCCCTATGTGCCATAGTTTTATGGTATCTCTCTGTACAGGCTATGGGCAAACTTAGGGGGCTGTTCCTGCTGAATTGTGCTTAGTACGGGGGAAGTGCCCCCAAGGATTAGCTGTTACTATGAGACAGGAGAAGTTATTCCCCCCAGTTCGGCCCCATATTGGGGCAGAGGCCTTAGCGGGGCTCACTGAGAGCAGAGAGTAAATGACAACAAACTGGTGAGACATGGGGGTGACAGTCAGAAACCGCAGTGACCTCTGTGCGAGTGACAGTTAGGCCGCCGACGCACGGCTCACCGCAGGGCTGATGGGAAACAGATGGCGCCGACGCTCAGTCCTACACAGGGGCTACAGTGTGCGCGGCTTCCAGGAAATTCCCCCCCCGGAGACGCCTGCTGGAACCGACACTGGGAAGGAGGGGAGGCAGTTAGTGTTAGTCTGACCCCAGCAGCGCCATTCCCTGAGGAGCATCACTGGCCCAAACGTTGTCTCTATAGAACCAACACTGTACGGGGGGGGGGTCAACAATATGGTTTGTGTTATTAAAGGGGAAGTTCGCCTTTAGATTAACTTGTACTATGATGTAGACATTGATATTCTGAGACAATTTGCAATTGGTCTTCATTTTTTTCTATTTAGCTTTTTGTTCAGCAGCTCTCCAGTTTGGCTATCTGGTTGTCAGGGTCTTGTTTACCTTAGCAACCGGGCAGTGGGTTAAATGAGAAATGGGAATATGAAAAGGGGAGGGGCCGAATAGAAAGATAAGGAATAAAAAGAAACAATAACAACTAGAAAGGGGAGTTTGAGAACAAACTTCATGTTGGGTTGAAAAACATGAAGTCACTGAATGGGCTCCGCCCACTTTCTCTGACCATGGACCCCAGTTATACAGTAAAAACCACTGTGCAAAGTTTGGGGCCCCTGGTTTTAATAGTGTCTGCATGGCAGCAACTTAAATTTCCCCACTGAAAGTCAACGACATCTGATTGGCGGTTGGTGGCTCCACCCCCTTTTTCTAACCTGGAACTGCAGTTACCCAGTGACTAATTCTGCAAAGTTTAGGGACCCTGGGATTAATAGTTACAGAACGGCAGCAGTTACACCAATAAAAGTCAATAGGTGAATTGTGATTGGTGGTTGGTGGCTCCGCCCCCTTTTTCTAACCTTGAGTGGAAGTCACCCAGTGACAAACAGTGGGCACCCTGGCATAAATAGTGTGAGACTGGCAGCATTTTACATTTAAACCAATAAAATTCAATGGATGAAATCTGATTGGCTGTTAGTGGCCCAACCCACTTTTTTGGGGACTCAGGCATAAAAATTGTGAGACTGACAGCATTTTACACTTCCCCATTGAAAGTAAATAGGTGAAATGTGATTGGCTGTTGGTGGCTCCGCCCACTTTTTTTCTAACTTTGAATGGCAAATACCCAGTGACTGACTCTGGAAACTTTAACAACCCTGGAATTAATATTTATATAATGGCATCAGTTTAAATATAAACCAAGGAAATCTAATGGGTGGAAATGGATTGGCTGTTGGTGGCTCCTCCCACTTGTTTGGGAACCCTGACATAAATAGTGTGAGCAAAGCAACATTTTAAATATAAACCAAAAAAATTCAATAGGTGAAGTCTGATTGGCTGTTGGTGGCTCCGCCCACTTTTCAAAACTAAAGCTGCCGTCCCCTAGTGACCAACTGTGAAAAGTTTGGGGCCCCGGTGTTAATTCTGTGAGACTGGCAGCAGGTTGGGTTTCCCCATTAAAGTCAATTTGATTGGCTGTTGTTGGCCCCTCCCACTTTGGGGTCATCCAACAAATGCTGCTTCATTTGGGGTGACCCCATGATTATGTGATTCAAGTTTGGGGGGTGTGGCCCCAGAGCTGTAAGTGCGGCAGCAGTTTGAGAATCTTCCCTGTCAAAGTCAATGGGAAAATTGGGGGGTTCGGGGCGGCGCCACAAAAAGACGGGGGGCGGGATCACTTAGAAAAGCACAAGCAGCCTGCTCCGCTATAGGGCGAAGAAGTGTGGGGAGTCTGGGTGCTGTACCCCTAAACCTGTAGGGGGAGTAGCGTTTAGACAATGGGGGGCGCTAAGAATAAGGGGAAGAACAGTCTGTGGGGGTTTCACCCCAATATAATAAAACTGGAGCCTCACAGAGCAATAGGTTTTTGGTTGCTAGGGTCCAAGTTACCTTAGCAACCAGGGAGTGGTCTGGACAGGGCCACCATCAGGGGGGCACAGCGGGGACAGCTGTACCGGGCCCGGTCAGTTTTTACAGTTTTCTTAGTCGCTTGGGCCCCCTTTAATAAAATCCGGGCCCTGTCATTGGTTGGTTGTGCCCCGCGTGTACGGGTGATGTCATACGCACGGGGCGCAACCTTATATAAGGGCCCGTCTCCATTCCCGTGGGGACAGACGTGCGCAGGCGTCACCCGTGAGGGATCCCGAGATGTTCCCGAAGATTCCAGAGGGGGGGGCACTGCTGCTGGGCACCAATGTATTGGGGGGGCACTGCTGCTGGGCACCAATGTATTGGGGGGGCACTGCTGCTGGACACCAATGTATTGGGGGGGCACTGCTGCTGGGCACCAATGTATTGGGGGGGCACTGCTGCTGGGCACCAATGTATTGGGGGGCACTGCTGCTGGGCACCAATGTATTGGGGGGGCACTGCTGCTGGGCACCAATGTATTGGGGGGGGCACTGCTGCTGGGCACCAATGTATTGGGGGGCACTGCTACTGGGCACCAATGTATTGGGGGGGGCACTGCTACTGGGCACCAATGTATTGGGGGGGCACTGCTGCTGGGCACCAATGTATTGGGGGGGCACTGCTGCTGGGCACCAATGTATTGGGGGGGCACTGCTGCTGGGCACCAATGTATTGGGGGGCACTGCTGCTGGGCACCAATGTATTGGGGGGGCACTGCTGCTGGGCACCAATGTATTGGGGGGGGCACTGCTACTGGGCACCAATGTATTGGGGGGCACTGCTGTTGGGCGCCAATGTATTGGGGGGGCACTGCTGCTGGGCACCAATGTATTGGGGGGGCACTGCTACTGGGCACCAATGTATTGGGGGGGCACTGCTGTTGGGCGCCAATGTATTGGGGGGGCACTGCTGCTGGGCACCAATGTATTGGGGGGGCACTGCTGCTGGGCACCAATGTATTGGGGGGGGCACTGCTGCTGGGCACCAATGTATTGGGGGGGCACTGCTGCTGGGCACCAATGTATTGGGGGGGCACTGCTGCTGGGCACCAATGTATTGGGGGGGCACTGCTGCTGGGCATCAATGTATTGGGGGGCACTGCTGCTGGGCACCAATGTATTGGGGGTCCCTGGCTACCAATGTTTGTGTGTCCTTTCTACTGATGGGAGGGATCACTGGGGGGGGCATTGGGGGGCAGGGCGTGGGAGGAGAGGGGCCCAGAAAATTTTGTTGTGAGGGGCCCCGTGATTTCTGATGGCGGCCCTGGGTTTGGATGAGAGGCGGGAATATGAATAGGGGAGGGGCTGAATAGAAAGAAAAGGAATAAAAAGTAACAATAACAATAAAACTGGAGCCTCACAGAGCAATAGGGTTGGTTGCCGGGGTCAGTGACCCCCGTTTGAAAGCTGTAGAAATATAGAAGTGGAAGGCAAATAGTTTGAAAACGATAAAAAATAAATAATGAAGACCAATTGCAATGTTGCTAGGAATAGGCCATTCTATAACGTTGTCCCTTGGGGATTCCATGCGGCGCTGGGGGGCTTGGCGACGGCACCCCCAGGATGTACAATATTGGTTCAGCCCACGAGGCACAGGGAATATGGCAGCTCCCGGGCTGCATGTAGCGGCTCTCTGGCCCAGACAATGACAGAGGATGGGATACAGAGTTGTTGATATGACGTTAAACAAACAAACTGCCCCTCAGAGATACCCCCCCCCCCTGGGAAACAAGGGGCTCCCGACATCTGTTGCTATGCAGCCGGTTCTGCCCGGAGACAAGTGTGGGGATTTCAGGTTTATAGGCGACTAATGGTTACGGGGCCAATCAGGGGGCCAATCAGCACTCAGGGAAGGAGGAACAGAGAGTGGAAAAGTTCTTGCTAATGATATATCCTAATGATAATTACCCCTTACTCACACAAAGTTGCCCCCAGGGGGGTGATAAAAACCTCTCCTTTGCTCTGCCTGTATCTCAGGGGCCATAAAGTGCACAAAGAGGGCAGTTAAATGGATCAGTAACCCCAATATATGAAAAGGTTATGGGAACATGTATTTGTAATATTACCCCCCCCCCCCCAGCATATTAACTTGAACCTGCCCCTCCTTTTGCTGCAATAACTGCCCCTACTCTCCTGGGAGGGTCCCCACTAAATGCTGGAACAGTGTTGCTGGAGTTGGCCCCATTCAGCCACAAGAGCATTAGTGAGGTTGGGCAGTGATGTTGGGGGTCAGGGTGCTCCCCATCCCCATTGGGAACTGTCTCTGGGCGATTCCCCCTCAACCCCTCATCATGACCATAAAGAGTGGGCAACTGGCTCTGGTCTTGCCCTGCGGAGAAGCTCTGTGGTGGGGGGCCCTGATGTGGCAGCCCATATTGGACCTGCGCCCCCCCAGTCTAACCCTAGTTGGAGACAGCAGGGCAAGATGGAGACAGTAGGGCAAGATGGAGACAGTAGGGCAAGATGGAGACAGTAGGGCAAGATGGAGACAGTAGGGCAAGATGGAGACAGCAGGGCAAGATGGAGACAGTAGGGCAAGATGGAAACAGTAGGGCAAGATGGAGACAGTAGGGCAAGATGGAGACAGTAGGGCAAGATGGAAACAGTAGGGCAAGATGGAAACAGTAGGGCAAGATGGAGACAGTAGGGCAAGATGGAGACAGTAGGGCAAGATGGAGACAGTAGGGCAAGATGGAGACAGTAGGGCAAGATGGAGACAGTAGGGCAAGATGGAGACAGTAGGGCAAGATGGAGACAGTAGGGCAAGATGGAGACAGTAGGGCAAGATGGAGACAGTAGGGCAAGATGGAGACAGTAGGACAAGATGGGGACAGTAGGGCAAGATGGGGACAGTAGGGCAAGATGGAGACAGTAGGACAAGATGGAGACAGTAGGGCAAGATGGAGACAGTAGGGCAAGATGGAGACAGTAGGACAAGATGGAGACAGTAGGGCAAGATGGAGACAGTAGGGCAAGATGGAGACAGTAGGACAAGATCGAGACAGTAGGGCAAGATGGAGACAGTAAGACAAGATGGGGACAGTAGGCCAAGATGGGGACAGTAGGGCAAGATGAGACAGTAGGGCAAGATGGAGACAGTAGGCAAGTAGGGCAAGGAGACAGTAGGAAATGGAGACAGTAGGGCAAGATGGAGACAGTAGGACAAGATGGAGACAGTAGGGCAAGATGGAGACAGTAGGGCAAGATGGAGACAGTAGGGCAAGATGGAGACAGTAGGACAAGATGGAGACAGTAGGGCAAGAGGGAGACAGTAGGACAAGATGGAGACAGTAGGGCAAGATGGAGACAGTAGGGCAAGATGGAGACAGTAGGGCAAGATGGAGACAGTAGGACAAGATGGAGACAGTAGGGCAAGATGGAGACAGTAGGACAAGATGGGGACAGTAGGCCAAGATGGGGACAGTAGGGCAAGATGGAGACAGTAGGGCAAGATGGAGACAGTAGGACAAGATGAAGACAGTAGGACAAGATGGAGACAGTAGGGCAAGATGGAGACAGTAGGACAAGATGGAGACAGTAGGGCAAGAGGGAGACAGTAGGACAAGATGGAGACAGTAGGGCAAGATGGAGACAGTAGGGCAAGATGGAGACAGTAGGGCAAGATGGAGACAGTAGGACAAGATGGAGACAGTAGGACAAGATGGGGACAGTAGGACAAGATGAAGACAGCAAGGCAAGAGGGCAACACTAAGGCAAAGTGGGGCAAGATGGAGAAAGATGGAGACCAACCTGAAGTCTTTTGGATCTTGCTGAATGACTGATGAAGGGCCACAGGTTGGAATATGTTTATCCCATATCTCTGTCTCACTAGAGACTCCCCAGTCTGTTTGTTCCTCTTACAAGGGATGTCAGAATAGAGACAGCACAGAGACAGCACAGCTACTGGTGGGATCCCGATGGAGAAACAGCAGCACAGCAGATGCCTGAGGATCTGTCACTAATTAGTCTCATTATGTGACTGTTCTACTGCTGGGAGCCAGGCCAAGCGCTACTGGGAATGGGGGTGAAACCTTCGCAGGAAGCGCTAATAGCCCCCAAGCTTGTGGGGCTGCTGGTGTTCCTGCCCCGTCACTCAGTGTTCCTGCCCCGTCACTCAGTGTTCCTGCCCCGTCGCTCAGTGTTCCTGCCCCGTCGCTCAGTGTTACTGCCCCGTCGCTCAATGTTCCTGCCCCGTCGCTCAGTGTTCCTGCCCCGTCGCTCAGTGTTCCTGCCCCGTCGCTCAGTGTTCCTGCCCCGTCGCTCAGTGTTCCTGCCCCGTCGCTCAGTGTTCCTGCCCCGTCGCTCAGTGTTCCTGCCCCGTCGCTCAGTGTTCCTGCCCCGTCGCTCAATGTTCCTGCCCCGTCGCTCAATGTTCCTGCCCCGTCGCTCAGTGTTCCTGCCCCGTCGCTCAGTGCTCCTGCCCCGTCGCTCAATGTTCCTGCCCCCCCACAGAAATACAGATATACACTGATTATAATCAGTATATTATATTATATATACATTATTATATATACAGTAGGGCAAGATGGAGACAGTAGGGCAAGATGGGGACAGTAGGGCAAGATGGGGACAGTAGGGCAAGATGGGGACAGTAGGGCAAGATGGGGACAGTAGGGCAAGATGGGGACAGTAGGACAAGATGGAGACAGTAGGGCAAGATGGAGACAGTAGGACAAGATGGAGACAGTAGGACAAGATGGAGACAGAAGGGCAAGATGGAGACAGTAAAGCAAGATGGGGACAGTAGGGCAAGATGGGGACAGTAGGACAAGATGGAGACAGTAGGGCAAGATGGAGACAGTAGGACAAGATGGAGACAGAAGGGCAAGATGGAGACAGTAAAGCAAGATGGGGACAGTAGGGCAAGATGGAGACAGTAGGGCAAGATGGAGACAGTAGGACAAGATGGAGACAGTAGGACAAGATGGAGACAGTAGGGCAAGATGGAGACAGTAGGACAAGATGGAGACAGTAGGACAAGATGGAGACAGTAGGGCAAGATGGAGACAGTAGGACAAGATGGAGACAGTAGGACAAGATGGGGACAGTAGGACAAGATGGAGACAGTAGGACAAGATGGAGACAGTAGGACAAGATGGAGACAGTAGGGCAAGATGGAGACAGTAGGGCAAGATGGAGACAGTAGGACAAGATGGAGACAGTAGGGCAAGATGGAGACAGTAGGACAAGATGGAGACAGTAGGACAAGATGGGGACAGTAGTACAAGATGGAGACAGTAGGACAAGATGGAGACAGTAGGACAAGATGGGGACAGTAGGACAAGATGGAGACAGTAGGGCAAGATAGAGACAGTAGGACAAGATGGAGACAGTAGGACAAGATGGAGACAGAAGGGCAAGATGGAGACAGTAGGGCAAGATGGGGACAGTAGGGCAAGATGGAGACAGTAGGGCAAGATGGAGACAGTAGGGCAAGATGGAGACAGTAGGGCAAGATGGAGGCAGCAGGGCAAGATGGAGAGAGTAGGGCAAGATGGAAAGAGTAGGGCAAGATGGAGACAGTAGGGCAAGATGGGGACAGTAGGGCAAGATGGAGACAGTAGGACAAGATGGCGACAGTAGGGCAAGATGGAGACAGTAGGACAAGATGGAGACAGTAGGACAAGATGGCGACAGTAGGGCAAGATGGAGACAGTAGGACAAGATGGAGACAGTAGGGCAAGATGGAGGCAGTAGGGCAAGATGGAGGCAGCAGGCCAAGATGGAGATGGTAAGGCAAGATGGAGACAGTAGGGCAAGATGGAGACAGTAGGACAAGATGGAGACAGTAGGACAAGATGGCGACAGTAGGGCAAGATGGAGGCAGTAGGACAAGATGGAGACAGTAGGGCAAGATGGAGGCAGTAGGGCAAGATGGAGGCAGCAGGCCAAGATGGAGATGGTAAGGCAAGATGGAGGCAGCAGGCCAAGATGGAGATGGTAAGGCAAGATGGAGACAGTAGGGCAAGATGGAGACAGTAGGGCAAGATGGAGGCAGCAGGCCAAGATGGAGATGGTAAGGCAAGATGGAGACAGTAGGGCAAGATGGAGACAGTAGGACAAGATGGAGACAGTAGGGCAAGATGGAGACAGTAGGGCAAGATGCAGAGAGTAGGACAAGATGGAGACAGTAGGGCAAGATGGAGACAGTAGGAGAAGATGGAGACAGTAGGGCAAGATGGAGACAGTAGGGCAAGATGGAGGCCGCAGGGCAAGATGGAGACAGTAGGGCAAGATGGAGACAGTAGGGCAAGATGGGGACAGTAGGGCAAGATGGAGACAGTAGGGCAAGATGGAGAGAGTAGGGCAAGATGGAGACAGTAGGGCAAGATGGAGACGGTAGGGCAAGATGGAGACGGTAGGGCAAGATGGAGACGGTAGGGCAAGATGGAGACAATAGGGCAAGATGGAGACAGTAGGGCAAGATGGAGACGGTAGGGCAAGATGGAGACGGTAGGGCAAGATGGAGACAGTAGGGCAAGATGGAGACAGTAGGGCAAGATGGAGACGGTAGGGCAAGATGGAGACAATAGGGCAAGATGGAGACAGTAGGGCAAGATGGAGACGGTAGGGCAAGATGGAGACGGTAGGGCAAGATGGAGACAGTAGGGCAAGATGGAGACAGTAGGGCAAGATGGAGACGGTAGGGCAAGATGGGGACAGTAGGGCAAGATGGGGACAGTAGGACAAGATGGAGATAGTAGGGCAAGATGGAGACGGTAGGGCAAGATGGAGACAGTAGGGCAAGATGGAGACGGTAGGGCAAGATGGAGACAGTAGGGCAAGATGGAGATAGTAGGGCAAGATGGAGATAGTAGGGCAGTAGGACTACATACACGGGGGGCAGGGGAACCAGGTTGCACATTGTGTGGCCACTCTGATCTTCTCCTTATTGTATGACTCTATAAAGGGGGCAAAGAGGAATATATGGGCCCCTAACCCTAAGGGGGGGGGATCCTGGGAAATAGTAATATAAGGGGCAGCCTGGGGGCCATATCCAGCTCAGGGAGGGGCTCGGGCCAATACGGGGCCCCTGGGGTACAGGATCAGACGGGGCCAATATCAGAGGAAAGAGAGAGCTCAGACAGACACAGACTTGTCAGAATATGGAAAGAGCAGAGAGATTCCAGGTTGCGACTCCAGATGGTTTGTACATTCCCTGTGGCGCTGCCAGAGCCCAAATCTCTCCGTCTGAGACCCGCCCCCAGAACCGTCCCAGCCAGATCCCCCAGCACCCGGGTCATTGGCTTTGGTACTGCCCCGGCCGTTCATTCACCCCCAACCCCATGTAGGGAAAATACTGCCCCCCCTATTCCTTTACTGTATTAGTCCCACCGGCCCTGCTGGGAGGCTGTTCCCTGTACCTACCCCCCTTTCTGTAAAGTAGCACTTCCTTATGTTCCCTTTCAGCCCCCCCCCCCCTATTCCTTTACTGTATTAGTCCCACCGGCCCTGCTGGGAGGCTGTTCCCTGTACCTACCCCCTTTCTGTAAAGTAGCACTTCCTTATGTTCCTTTTCAGCCCCCCCCCCCTATTCCTTTACTGTATTAGTCCCACCGGCCCTGCTGGGAGGCTGTTCCCTGTACCTACCCCCCTTTCTGTAAAGTAGCACTTCCTTATGTTCCCTTTCAGCCCCCCCCTATTCCTTTACTGTATTAGTCCCACCGGCCCTGCTGGGAGGCTGTTCCCTGTACCTACCCCCCTCTCTGTACAGTAGCACTTCCTTATGTTCCCTTTCAGCCCCCCCCTATTCCATTACTGTATAAGTCCCACCGGCCCTGCTGGGAGGCTGTTCCCTGTACCTACCCCCCCTTTCTGTAAAGTAGCACTTCCTTATGTTCCCTTTCAGCCCCCCCCCCCCTATTCCTTTACTGTATTAGTCCCACCGGCCCTGCTGGGAGGCTGTTCCCTGTACCTACCCCCCTTTCTGTAAAGTAGCACTTCCTTATGTTCCTTTTCAGCCCCCCCCCTATTCCTTTACTGTATTAGTCCCACCGCCCCACAGTGGGCAGAGTTGGCATTGCCAGACACTATGGCACTTGCCCTTGTAACTACATTCCTGCCCCCAAGTTGCCCTCCAAGGACAAATACCACCCCCCCCCCCTCAGGCTTCTGTTTGGATCTGCCCAGATAAATGGAAACACCTGGTTAAACACTCTATTAATGATAAAATAATAATAAAGGCAAATCGCTTGAGGGCAGCCTCTTGGGACCAATGGTCACTGGGAAGGCAGAAATGGCCAAACCGCCCAAACTGGGCCCAGTCACCACTATCCGCCCCCCCCACTCACATTCCCAACCTACAGTCTGGGCCTCTGTCCTGATATGGACTTTAATTATCTCAGCAGATTAAAGGGGAAGCCAGACAGGAGCTCACACTGTGTTTAAAGGGAAACTCAACCTAGAGAAATGCACAAAAATATCCCTTCCCTGCACTGCTGGTTCTGACTCCTGATACAACTCCCCAATATCCATTCATTCCTCATTCTCACTGGGTTTATAGTTATGTGTAACTGTCACTGTGTCTGTCCCTTTCCCTTCCCTGCACTGCTGGTTCTGACTCCTGATACAACTCCCCAATACCCATTCATCCCTCATTCTCACTGGGTTTATAGTTATGTGTAACTGTCACTGTGTCTGTCCCTTTCCCTTCCCTGCACTGCTGGTTCTGACTCCTGATACAACTCCTCAATATCCATTCATCCCTCATTCTCACTGGGTTTATAGTTATGTGTAACTGTCACTGTCCCTTTCCCTTCCCTGCACTGCTGGTTCTGACTCCTGATACAACTCCCCAATATCCATTCATTCCTCATTCTCACTGGGTTTATAGTTATGTGTAACTGTCACTGTGTCTGTCCCTTTCCCTTCCCTGCACTGCTGGTTCTGACTCCTGATACAACTCCCCAATACCCATTCATCCCTCATTCTCACTGGGTTTATAGTTATGTGTAACTGTCACTGTCCCTTTCCCTTCCCTGCACTGCTGGTTCTGACTCCTGATACAACTCCCCAATACCCATTCATCCCTCATTCTCACTGGGTTTATAGTTATGTGTAACTGTCACTGTGTCTGTCCCTTTCCCTTCCCTGCACTGCTGGTTCTGACTCCTGATACAACTCCCCAATATCCATTCATTCCTCATTCTCACTGGGTTTATAGTTATGTGTAACTGTCACTGTGTCTGTCCCTTTCCCTTCCCTGCACTTGCTGGTTCTGACTCCTGATACAACTCCCCAATATCCATTCATTCCTCATTCTCACTGGGTTTTATAGTTATGTGTAACTGTCACTGTGTCTGTCCTTTCCCTTCCCTGCACTGCTGGTTCTGACTCCTGATACAACTCCCCAATATCCATTCATCCCTCATTCTCACTGGGTTTATAGTTATGTGTAACTGTCACTGTGTCTGTCCCTTTCCCTTCCCTGCACTGCTGGTTCTGACTCCTGATACAACTCCCCCAATATCCATTCATTCCTCATTCTCACTGGGTTTATAGTTATGTGTACTGTCACTGTGTCTGTCCCTTTCCCTTCCCTGCACTGCTGGTTCTGACTCTGATACAACTCCCCCAATATCCATTCATCCCTCATTCTCACTGGGTTTATAGTTATGTGTAACTGTCACTGGTGTCTGTCCCTTTCCCTTCCCTGCACTGCTGGTTCTGACTCCTGATACAACTCCCCAATATCCATTCATCCCTCATTCTCACTGGTTTATAGTTATGTGTAACTGTCACTGTGTCTGTCCCTTTCCCTTCCCTGCACTGCTGGTTCTGACTCCTGATACAACTCCCCAATATCCCATTCATCCCTCATTCTCACTGAGTTTATAGTTATGTGTAACTGGTCACTGTGTCTGTCCCTTTCCCTTCCCTGCACTGCTGGTTCTGACTCCTGATACAACTCCCAATATCCATTCATCCCTCATTCTCACTGGGTTTATAGTTATGTGTAACTGTCCCTGTCCCTTTCCCTTCCCTGCACTGCTGGTTCTGACTCCTGATAACAACTCCCCAATATCCATTCATCCCTCATTCTCACTGGGTTTATAGTTATGTGTAACTGTCACTGTGTCCTGTCCCTTTCCCTTCCCTGCACTGCTGGTTCTGACTCCTGATACAACTCCCCAATATCCATTCATTCCTCATTCTCACTGGGTTTATAGTTATGTGTAACTGTCACTGTGTCTGTCCCTTTCCCTTCCCTGCACTGCTGGTTCTGACTCCTGATACAACTCCCCAATATCCATTCATTCCTCATTCTCACTGGGTTTATAGTTATGTGTAACTGTCACTGTGTCTGTCCCTTTCCCTTCCCTGCACTGCTGGTTCTGACTCCTGATACAACTCCCCAATACCCATTCATTCCTCATTCTCACTGGGTTTATAGTTATGTGTAACTGTCACTGGTGTCTGTCCCTTTCCCTTCCCTGCACTGCTGGTTCTGACTCCTGATACAACTCCCCAATATCCATTCATTCCTCATTCTCACTGGGTTTATAGTTATGTGTAACTGTCACTGTGTCTGTCCCTTTCCCTTCCCTGCACTGCTGGTTCTGACTCCTGATACAACTCCCCCAATACCCATTCATTCCTCATTCTCACTGGGTTTATAGTTATGTGTAACTGTCCACTGTGTCTGTCCCTTTCCCTTCCCTGCACTGCTGGTTCTGACTCCTGATACAACTCCCCAATACCCATTCATCCCTCATTCTCACTGGGTTTATAGTTATGTGTAACTGTCACTGTGTCTGTCCCTTTCCCTTCCCTGCACTGCTGGTTCTGACTCCTGATACAACTCCCCAATACCCATTCATTCCTCATTCTCACTGGGTTTATAGTTATGTGTAACTGTCACTGTGTCTGTCCCCTTCCCTGCACTGCTGGTTCTGACTCCTGATACAACTCCCCAATATCCATTCATTCCTCATTCTCACTGGGGTTTATAGTTATGTGTAACTGTCACTGTGTCTGTCCTTTCCCTTCCCTGCACTGCTGGTTCTGACTCCTGATACAACTCCCCAATATCCATTCATCCCTCATTCTCACTGGGTTTATAGTTATGTGTAACTGTCACTGTGTCTGTCCCTTTCCCTTCCCTGCACTGCTGGTTCTGACTCCTGATACAACTCCCCAATACCCATTCATTCCCTCATTCTCACTGGGTTTATAGTTATGTGTAACTGTCACTGTGTCTGTCCCTTTCCCTTCCCTGCCACTGCTGGTTCTGACTCCTGATACAACTCCCCAATATCCATTCATTCCTCATTCTCACTGGGTTTATAGTTATGTGTAACTGTCACTGTGTCTGTCCCTTTCCCTTCCCTGCACTGCTGGTTCTGACTCCTGATACAAACTCCCCAATATCCATTCATCCCTCATTCTCACTGGGTTTAATAGTTATGTGTAACTGTCACTGTGTCTGTCCCTTTCCCTTCCCTGCACTGCTGGTTCTGACTCCTGATACAACTCCCCCAATATCCATTCATTCCCTCATTCTCACTGGGTTTATAGTTATGTGTAACTGTCACTGTGTCTGTCCCTTTCCCTTCCCTGCACTGCTGGTTCTGACTCCTGGATACAACTCCCCAATATCCATTCATTCCTCATTCTCCACTGGGTTTATAGTTATGTGTAACTGTCACTGTGTCTGTCCCTTTCCCTTCCCTGCACTGCTGGTTCTGACTCCTGATACAACTCCCCAATATCCATTCATCCCTCATTCTCACTGGGTTTATAGTTATGTGTAACTGTCACTGTGTCTGTCCCTTTCCCTTCCCTGCACTGCTGGTTCTGACTCCTGATACAACTCCCCAATATCCATTCATCCCTCATTCTCACTGGGTTTATAGTTATGTGTAACTGTCACTGTGTCTGTCCCTTTGCCTTCCCTGCACTGCTGGTTCTGACTCCTGATACAACTCCCCAATATCCATTCATTATAAGAAGTATATTAGATCCCCTGGGGGGGGGGGGCTTGGAACAATGACCCAGGGATTAATGGGACCCATGGCTAAGGGATCCTGGGGGGGGGGGGGGACCTGTCTAACCTCAAAGCAGCAGGAACATTTCTAGGGATTAACCCCCCCAGGGACACGCCCACCGCCCCCTCTCATTATTACTCACAGGAAACCACTGGGGATTAACAGGGAGGTCAAAGAGGGATAGGTTTAAAGGTCAAGTATAATTCTCTATTATATTGTGCCCCATAGGTTATTTTCTTCCCTTTGTAACTAAAGTGCTTCTCCGCTTTCCCAGGACTATAACTCCCAGCAACCCCTGCTAGCTGCCTGCACGGGGGGGGGTGGTACTGAAAATATAGGGAACATACGGGGGCTGAATATATAGGGAACATACGGGGGCTGAATATATAGGGAACATACGGGGGCTGAATATATAGGGAACATACGGGGGCTGAATATATAGGGAACATACGGGGGCTGAATATATAGGGAACATACGGGGGCTGAATACATAGGGAACACACGGGGGCTGAATATATAGGGAACATACGGGGGCTGAATATATAGGGGGAAACCAAAAAACACACGGGGGCTGAATACATAGGGAACACACGGGGGCTGAATATATAGGGAACATACGGGGGCTTGAATACATAGGGAACACACGGAGGCTGAATATATAGGGAACATACGGGGCTGAATATATAGGGAACACACGGGGGCTGAATATATAGGGAACATACGGGGGCTGAATATATAGGGAACATACGGGGGCTGAATATATAGGGAACACACGGGGGCTGAATACATAGGGAACACACGGAGGCTGAATATATAGGGAACATACGGGGGCTGAATATATAGGGAACATACGGGGGCTGAATATATAGGGAACACACGGGGGCTGAATATATAGGGAACATACGGGGGCTGAATATATAGGGAACATACGGGGGCTGAATATATAGGGAACATACGGGGGCTGAATATATAGGGAACATACGGGGGCTGAATACATAGGGAACATACGGGGGCTGAATACATAGGGAACACACGGGGGCTGAATATATAGGGAACACACGGAGGCTGAATATATAGGGAACATACGGGGGCTGAATATATAGGGAACAAACGGGGGCTGAATATATAGGGAACAATACGGGGGCTGAATACATAGGGAACATACGGGGGCTGAATACATAGGGAACATACGGGGGCTGAATACATAGGGAACACACGGGGCTGAATAATATAGGGAACATACGGGGGCTGAATATATAGGGAACATACGGGGGCTGAATACATAGGGAACACACGGGGCTGAATATATAGTGGAACATACGGGGGCTGATATTATAGGGAACATACGGGGGCTGAATATATAGGGAACACACGGGGGCTGAATACATAGGGAACACACGGGGGCTGAATATATAGGGAACATACGGGGGCTGAATACATAGGGAACATACGGGGGCTGAATACATAGGGAACACACGGGGGCTGAATACAAAGGGAACACACGGGGGCTGAATATATAGGGAACATACGGGGGCTGAATATATAGGGAACATACGGGGGCTGAAAACATAGGGAACACACGGGGGCTGAATATATAGGGAGCACACGGAGGCTGAATACATAGGGAACATACGGGGGCTGAATAACAAGGGAACATACGGGGGCTGAATATATAGGGAACATACGGGGCTGAATATATAGGGAACATACGGGGGCTGAATACAAAGGGAACATACGGGGGCTGAATATATAGGGATCACACGGGGGCTGAATACATAGGGATCACACGGGGGCTGAATACATAGGGAACACACGGGGGCTGAATATATAGGGAACACACGGGGGCTGAATATATAGGGAACATACGGGGGCTGAATACATAGGGAACACACGGGGGCTGAATATATAGGGAACACACGGAGGCTGAATATATAGGGAACACACGGAGGCTGAATATATAGGGACATACGGGGCTGAATACACACGGGGGCTGAATATATAGGGAACATACGGGGGCTGAATACAAAGGGAACATACGGGGGCTGAATATATAGGGAACATACGGGGCTGAATATATAGGGAACATACGGGGGCTGAATACAAAGGGAACATACGGGGGCTGAATATATAGGGATCACACGGGGGCTGAATACATAGGGATCACACGGGGGCTGAATACATAGGGAACACACGGGGGCTGAATATATAGGGAACATACGGGGGCTGAATATATAGGGAACATACGGGGGCTGAATACATAGGGAACACACGGGGGCTGAATATATAGGGAACACACGGAGGCTGAATATATAGGGAACACACGGAGGCTGAATATATAGGGAACATACGGGGCTGAATATATAGGGAACACACGGGGGCTGAATATATAGGGAACATACGGGGGCTGAATACAAAGGGACATACGGGGGCTGAATATATAGGGAACACACGGGGGCTGAATACATAGATCAAACACGGGGGCTGAATACATAGGGAACACACGGGGGCTGAATATATAGGGAACACACGGGGGCTGAATATATAGGGAACATACGGGGGCTGAATACATAGGGAACACACGGGGGCTGAATATTAGGAACATACGGGGGCTGAATATATAGGGAACATACGGGGCTGAATATATAGGGAAACACGGGGGCTGAATATATAGGGAACACACGGGGGCTGAATACATAGGAACATACGGGGGCTGAATACATAGGGAACATACGGGGGCTGAATAACGGGGGCTGAATATATAGGGAACATACGGGGGCTGAATATATAGGGAACATACGGGGGCTGAATATATAGGGAACATACGGGGGCTGAATACATAGGGAACATACGGGGGCTGAATACATAGGGAAACTACGGGGGCTGAATACATAGGGAACACACGGGGGCTGAATATATAGGAACATACGGGGGCTGAATATATAGGGAACACACGGGGGCTGAATATATAGGGAACACACGGGGGCTGATATATAGGGAACATACGGGGGCTGAATATATAGGGAACATACGGGGCTGAATATATAGGGAACATACGGGGGCTGAATATATAGGGAACACACGGGGGCTGAATATATAGGGAACACACGGGGGCTGAATATATAGGGAACACACGGGGGCTGAATATATAGGGAACATACGGGGCTGAATATATAGGGAACACACGGGGGGCTGAATATATAGGGAACACACGGGGGCTGAATTATAGGGAACACACGGGGGCTGAAATATATAGGGAACACACGGGGGCTGAATATATAGGGAACACACGGGGGCTGAATACATAGGAACACACGGGGGCTGAATACATAGGGAACACACGGGGCTGAATATATAGGGAACACACGGGGCGAATACATAGGGAACACACGGGGGCCTGAATATATAGGGAACACACGGGGGCTGAATATATAGGGAACACACGGGGGCTGAATATATAGGGAACGACACGGGGGCTGAATACATAGGCATCACCCGGGGGCTGAATACCTAGGGAACACACGGGGGCTGAATATATAGGAACACACCGGGGCTGAATATATAGGGAACATACGGGGCTGAATACATAGGGACACACGGGGGCTGAATATATAGGAACACGGGGGCTGAATATATAGGGAACACACGGGGCTGAATATATAGGGAACACACGGGGGCTGAATACATAGGAACACAGGGGGCTGAATATATACGGGAACACACGGGGGCTGAATACATAGGGAACACACGGGGGCTGAATATATAGGGAACACACGGGGGCTGAATATATAGGGAACACGCGGGGGCTGAATACATAGGGATCACGCGGGGGTAGAGGATACATAGGGAACACGCGGGGGCTGAATATATAGGGAACACACGGGGGCTGAATATATAGGGAACATACGGGGGCTGAATACATAGGGAACACACGGGGGCTGAATATATAGGGAACACACGGGGGGAGAGGAGAATACATAGAACACCCGGGGCTGAATATATAGGGAACACACGGGGGCTGAATATATAGGGAACACACGGGGGCTGAATATATAGGGAACACACGGGGGCTGAATATATAGGGAACACACGGGGGCTGAATACATAGGGAACACACGGGGGCCTGATATATAGGGAACACACGGGGGCTGAATACATAGGGAACACACGGGGGCTGAATATATAGGGAACACACGGGGCTGAATATATAGGGAACACACGGGGATGATTTATAGGACCGGGGCTGAAATACCATAGGGATCACACGGAGAGATTTACATAGGGAACACACGGGGGCTGATATATATAGGAACACACGGGGCTGAATATATGGGACATACGGGGGCTGATCATAGGAACAACACGGGGCTGAATATCATAGGCGAACACACGGGGCTGAATATATAGGGAACACACGGGGGGCTGAATTATAGGGACACACGGGGGCTGATACATGGGAACCCGGGGGCTGAAATATATAGGAACACACGGGGGCTGAATATATAGGGAACACGTACGGGGCTGAATATATAGGGAACACACGGGGGCTTGAATACTATGGGAACATACGGGGCTGAATACATAGGGAACACACGGGGCTGATAATATAGGGAACACACGGGGCTGATATATAGGGAACACACGGGGCTGAATATATAGGAACCAAGGGGGCTGAATACATAGGAACACAACCGAAGAGACTGAAATATATAGGGAACACACGGGGGCTGAATACCTAGGGAACACACGGGGCTGATAATATAGGGGCTGAATACTAGGGAACACACGGGGCCCTGAATATATAGGGAAACCACGCGGGGGCTGAATATATAGGGAACACGCGGGGATGATATATGGGAACACACGGGGGCTGAATAACATAGGGAACACCGCGGAGGCTGAAACATAGGATCACGCGGGGCTGAATACATAGGGAACCAGGAGCTAGATTAGGGAACACACGGGGCTGAATATATCGGGAACACACGGGGCTGAATACATAGGGAACACACGCGGGCTGATATATAGGGAACCACACGGGGGCATGAAATATATAGGAACACACGGGGGCTTGAAACATAGGGAACATACTGGGCTGAATACATAGGGAACAATACGGGGGCTGAATATATAAGGAACATACGGGGGCTGAATATATAGGGAACATAACGGGGCTTGAATACATAGGGAACATAACCGGGGGCTGAATACATGGGAACATACGGGGGCTGAATACTAGGGAACATACGGGGGCTGAATATATAAAGGGAACACACGGGGCTGAATATATAGGGAACACGACGGGGGCTGAATATATAGGGAACACAATCACGGGGGCTGATATATAGGGAACACACGGGGGCTGAATATATAGGGGAACACAGCGGGGGCTGAATAATATAGGGAACACACGGGGCTGAATAATAAAAGGGAACACACGGGGCTGAAATATTATACGGGAACACACGGGGGCTGAATATATTAGGGAACAAACGCGGGGCTGAATACATAGGGATGCACACGCGGGGCTGAATACATAGGGAACACACGGGGCTGAATATATAGGGAACACACGGGGGCTGAATATATAGGGAACATACGGGGGCTGAATACATAGGCGAACACACGGGGGCTAGAATATATAGGGAACACACGGGGGCTGAATACTAGGGAACAACACGGAGGGCGAAATATATAGGGAACACACGGGGGGCTGAATATATAGGCAACACACGGGGGCTGATATATAGGGAACACACGGGGGCTGAATATATAGGGAACACACGGGGGCTGAATACATAGGGAACACACGGGGGCTGAATATATAGGGAACATACGGGGGCTGAATATATAGGGAACATACGGGGGCTGAATATATAGGGAACATACGGGGGCTGAATATATAGGGAACATACGGGGTCAGAGTCAAGGGGAGGGTGATGAAAGGGTTACTGGGGTAGAAGCCAAGGGGTGGGGGCAATTGCTGCCAGACAGGCTGGTTCCTAGGAAGGTTTATTTAAAGAAATGAAGAATTACAGTTCAGCCTCCCCCATTTTAAAGACCCCATAAAGGCTGCCATTGTTTTCTGTTTGGTTTATTTTGCCTTTAGGAACGTAGCGAGTCTGTATCCGAGCCCGGGTTTATTAGAGTGCAAGCATCAGGCCCGGGGGGGGGGTTCACCTTTAAGTTAACTTCTAGTATACTATCCTATTCCTCGCAACTTTTCAATTGGTCTTCATTATTTATATTATATTGTTTTTTACAAAACTTATCGCTCTGTGAGGCTCCAGTTTTATTGTTTATTATTTTTATCATTTATTTTTCTATTCACCTCCTCTCCTATTCATGTTTCATTTAAACCGCTCTCTGGTCGCTAAGGTAATTTGAACCGTAGCAACAAGATAGCTGCTGAACAAAAATTGAAAAATTGAAAAAACTACAAATCATAAAAAAACGAAGACCAATTGCAAAGTGTCTCAGAATAGCCAGTTGTAGGTGTGTGGGGTTCTCATTCCCATTATAGTGCTATCACTAATCACAAGCAGACTTGCCCCCGGGGCAGGAATGCAGAATACTGTTTATTTACTAAACAGCCGGAGGGGGCAGTTGGGCAGTTTGGCCACAGGCCGGGGCCTTTCATCCTGTAACTGGGGGGCAGCGCTGGGGGATGTGACCACAAACAGATGTGAGTGAGATTTATAGCCCTGACCCTTCACCCTGAGCGCACAGCCTGCTGGGTAAGGATTGTGTCTCTGCTGGGGGCTGGTCACCGCCAGGCCACTCCCCCTGGGGGATCTGTGTCACTGCCCCGCCCCTTTCTGTTTATGCCTTAGGGACACACAGGGGACTATACGGGGCCACGCCCTGTGGGGCAGCCAATGGGCAGCTGGGGCTTAAAGGGGAAGTAAAGCTTCAACTTTTTGTAAACAAGGACAAATAAAATAACTTTTTCTCCAGATTTAAGTTGTTTTGTTTTGTTTGTTTCTTAACCATTTTTTGTAATATATGGGCATTTGTGGGGCAGAAATGTTCCCTTGTTCTTTCCCAACCCAAGAAGATGTCAATTTGCCCCCTGTTGGGGCTTCTCTCTGTCTCTGATACAGATGGGATTTAGTCCGGGGGACAGAGCCCCTTCCCTCAGACAGACAGACACAGAGAGACAGACAGACACAGAGAGACAGACAGACAGACACAGAGAGACAGACAGACAGACACAGAGAGACAGACAGACAGACAGACACAGAGAGACAGACACACACAGACAGACAGACACACACAGACAGACAGACACAGGAAGACAGACAGACAGACAGACACAGAGAGACAGACAGACAGACAGACAGACACAGACAGACAGACACAGAGAGACAGACACAGAGAGAGAGACAGACAGACAGACAGACAGACACAGAGAGACAGACAGACAGACAGACAGATACAGACAGACACAGAGAGAGAGACAGACAGACAGACACAGAGAGACCGACAGATACAGAGAGACAGACACAGACAGACAGACACAGAGAGAGAGACAGACTGACAGACAGACACAGACAGACAGACACAGACAGACACAGAGAGACAGACAGATAAGAGGCACAGACACAGACAGACAGACACAGAGAGAGAGACAGACAGACACAGACAGACAGATACAGACAGACACAGAGAGAGAGACAGACAGACAGACACAGAGAGACAGACAGACAGACACAGACAGACAGACAGACAGACAGACACAGACCAGGACAGGACAGACAGACACAGAGAGACAGACAGACACAGAGAGACGACAGACAAGACACACACAGACAAGAAACACACACAGAACAGACAGACACACACAGACAGACAGACAGACACACAAAGACAGCATACAGACACAGACAGACAGGACATGGACACAGAGAGACAGACAGACACAGAGAAGACAGACAGACAGAACACACAGAAGACAAGACACCACAGACAGAAGACACACACAGACAGACAGACAGACACACACAGACAGACAGACAGACAGACAGACACACACAGACAGACAGACAGACAGACAGACACACACAGACAGACACACACAGACAGACACACACAGACAGACACAGACAGACAGACAGACACAGACAGACAGACACAGAGAGACAGACAGACAGACTATTGGGCCTATTCTCAGCCGGAGACATTCCCACTACAGGCAGATAGTCGGCTCATACAGGGGCCCCGCCCTTTCCCTGTTTCCCCCAAAGACCCTCTCTCTCCCCTCACAGAGAAGCCGCAGCTCCTTATCCAGCACACAGGGCCCCTTTGTCCCACTGCCTCTCCCTTCCCTTCCTCTGCCCGCAGAATGTTCCCTGAGTTCCCCCCGTGTTATCCATACGTTCCTACCCCTGAGGGGGGGTGCCTTACTGTAAGGATATTGGGGGGTGAGAGAGCCGGGACCCATCAGGCCTTACTGTAAGGATATTGGGGGTGAGTGAGCCGGGACCCAGCAGGCCCTTACTGTAAGGATATTGGGGTGAGAGAGCCGGGACCCATCAGGCCTTACTGTAAGATATTGGGGGGGGAGGCCCGGGGACCCATCAGCGCCTTACTGTAAGATATTGGGGCGGGGACCGGGACCCATCAGGCCTTACTGTAAGGCATATTGGGGGAGTGAGCGGAGGGACCATCAGGCCTACTGTAAGGATATTGGGGGTGAGCAGAGCCGGGACCCCATCAGGCCCTTTACTGTTAAAGGATATTGGGGGGGAGCCGGGAACCCATCAGGCCTTACTGTAAGGATATTTGGGGGTGAGTGAGCCGGGACCCATCAGGCCTTACTGTAAGGATATTGGGGGGGGAGCCGGGACCCATCAGGCCTTACTGTCTAGAAGATATTGGGGGGGAGAGAGCGGGACCTTCAGGCCTTACTGTAAGGATATTGGGGGGGCAGCCGGGACCCATCAGGCCTGCTGTAAGGATATGGGCTGAGTGAGCCGGGACCCACAGGCCTTACTGTAAGGATATTGGGGGTGAGGTGAGCCGGACCCATCAGGCCCTTACTGTAAGGATATTGGGGGTGTGTAGCCGGGACCCATCAGCCTTGCTGTAAGGATATTGGGGGGGGAGCCGCGGGAACCCATCAGGCCTTACTGTAAGATATTGGGGGTGAGTGAGCCGGGACCCATCAGGCCTTACTGTAGGATATGGGGGGTGAGTGAGGCCCGGGACCCCATTCAGCCTTACTTGTAAGGATATTGTGGGGGTGAGTGAGCGGGAACCATCAGGCCTTACTGTAAGGATATTGGGGAGCCGGGACCCATAGCCTTACTGTAAGGATATTGGGGGTGAGTGAGCCGGGACCCATCAGGCCTTACTGTAAGGATATTGGGGGTGAGTGAGCCGGGGACCCACAGCCTTACTGGTAAGGGATATTGGGGTGAGTGAGCCGAGGACCCATCAGGCCTTACCTGTAAGGATTAATTGGGGTGAAGTGACGGGACCCAATCAGCCTTACTGTAAGGATAATTGGCGGTGATGAGCCGCGACCCCCATCCAGGCTTACTTAAGGATATTGGCGGGTGAGTGAGCCGGACCCATCAGCCTTACTGTAAGGATATTGGAGGTGAGAGAGCCGGGACCCATCAGGCCTTACTGTAAAGGTTATTGGGGGCGGAGCCGCGGACCCATCAGCCTTACTGTAAAGGATATTGGGGGTGACGTGGAGCCGGGACCCATCAGGCCTTACTCGTAAGGATATTTGGGGTAGTGATGCCGGGACCCAATTCAGGCCTACTGTAAGGATATTGGAGGGTGAGAGAAGCCGGAACCCATCAGCCTTACTGTAAGGAATTGCGGCGGGAGCGGGACCCTCAGCTTACTGTAAGATATTGGGGAGTAGAGTCAAACTTTATTGTTACAGCGCTGCGAAATTTGGCGCCTTTATAAATAAATGTTAAGGTAATGTAATGTAAATGAGAAGCCGGACCCATCAGCTTACTGTAAGGATTATTGGGGGGTGAAGTGGAGCCGGGAACCCATTCAGCCTTACTGAAGGAAATTGGGGGGAGTGAGCCGGACCCATCAAGGCCTTACTGTAAGATATTGGGGGGAGCCGACCCATCAGGCCTTACTGTAAAGGATACTGGGGTGCGGTGAGTGAGCCGGGACCCCATTTTCAGGCTTACTGTAAGGATATTGGGGTGAGTGAGCCGGACCATCAGAGCCTACTGTAAGGATATGGGGGGTTGAGAGAGCCGGACCCATCAGGCCTTTACTGTAAGGATATTGGGTGAGAGAGCCGGACCCATCAGCCTTACTGTAAGGATATTGGGGGGGTGAGTGAGCGGACCCATCAGGCCTTACGTAAGGATATTCGGGGGGGGGAGGCCGGCACCCAATCAGGCCTTACTGTAAGATATTGGGGGCTGAGTGAGGCCGGGACCCAATCAGGCCTTACTGTAAGGAATATTGGAGTGGGTGAGTGAGCCGGGACCCATCAGCCATTACTGTAAGGATATTGGGGGTGAGAGAGCCGGGACCCATCAGGCCTTACTTAAGGTATGGGGGGGGTGAGAGAGCCCGGACCCCCCCCCATCAGCCTACTGTAAGGATATTGTGGGGGGAGAGAGCCCGGACCCATCAGGCCTTACTGTTAAGGATTATGGGGGGGGGGAGCCGGGACCCATCAGGCCTACTGTAAGATATTGGGGGAGTGAGTGAGCCGGGACCATCAGCCTTACTGTAAGGGATATGGGGGGGGAGCCGCGGACCCATCAGGCCTTACTGTAAGATATTGGGGGTGAGGTGAGGCCGGGACCCATCAGCCTTACTGTAAGGATATTGGGGCGTGAATGAGCCGGACCCATCAGGCCTTACTGTAAGGATATTGGGGGGTGAGTGAGCCGGGACCCATCAGGCCTTACTGTAGGGAGTATTGGCGGGGTGAGTGAGCCGGGACCCATCAGGCCTTACTGTAAGTATATTGGGGGGGTGAGTGAGGCCGGGACCCATCAGGCCTTACTGTAAGGATATTGGGGGTGAGTGAGCCGGGACCCATCAGGCCTTACTGTAAGGATATTTGGGGGTGAGTGAGCCGGGACCCATCAGGCGCTTACTGTAAGGATATTGGGGGGTGAGTGAGCCGGGAATCCCATCAGGCCTTACTGTAAGGATATTGGGGTAGTGAGCGGGACCCATCAGGCCTTACTGTAAGGATATTGGGGGGAGTGAGCCGGGACGCCATCAGGCCTTACTGTAAGGATTATTGGGGGGTGAGAGAGCGGGACCCATCAGGCCTTACTGTAAGGATATTGGGGGTGAGTGAGCCGGGACCCATCAGGCCTTACTGTAAGGATATTGGGGGTGAGTGAGCCGGGACCCATCAGGCCTTACTGTAAGGATATTGGGGGGTGAGAGAGCCGGGACCCATCAGGCCTTACTGTAAGGATATTGGGGGGGAGTGAGCCGGGACCCATCAGGCCTTACTGTAAGGATATTGGGGTGAGTGAGCCGGGACCCATCAGGCCTTACTGTAAGGATATTGGGGGGTGAGTGAGCCGGGGACCCCAGGCCTTACTGTAAGGATATTGGGGGGTGAGTGAGCCGGGACCCATCAGGCCTTACTGTAAGGATATTGGGGGTGAGTGAGCCGGGACCATCAGGCCTTACTGTAAGGATATTGGGGGTGAGTGAGCCGGGACCCATCAGGCCTTACTGTAAGGATATTGGGGGTGAGTGAGCCGGGACCCCTTGGGAGAGGTTCAAGTGCCCCTCTGGGAGGCCAGCAGCAACCAGCTATGGACTTACCTGATAGGCCACTCCCACTGTGCTGCCAACCACTCCCACTCTATTGCCAACCACTCCCACTCTCCTGCCAACCACTCCCACTCTATTGCCAACCACTCCCACTCTCCTTCCAACCACTCCCACTCTCCTGCCAACCACTCCCACTCTCCTGCCAACCATTCCCACTCTATTGCCAACCACTCCCACTCTCCTGCCAACCACTCCCACTCTATTGCCAACCACTCCCACTCTCCTGCCAACCACTCCCACTCTCCTGCCAACCACTCCCACTCTCCTGCCAACCACTCCCACTCTCCTGCCAACCACTCCCACTCTCCTGCCAACCACTCCCACTCTCACACCAGCCACTCTAGTAACAGTCACCCTCTAGTAACAGTCACACTCTAGTAACAGTCACACTCTAGTAACAGTCACACTCTAGTAACAGTCACACTCTAGTAACAGTCACACTCTAGTAACAGTCACACTCTAGTAACAGTCGAATCACGGGCCACACACATTTCCATCAGGATGATCCCATACAGAGCCCCAAGAGCTTGCACTCATGGCTCAGTAATTTCCTGGACGCTGGGATGCAGCCAGAGACACCCCCGATCCACGAGAGACATCATTGCTCCGTCAGGGCAAGTTCATGAGCTGTGACTGCTGCTGAGATTCCCAACTCCTTTATCTGTAAGAGAAGTGGGGCCCCCGGTGTCAGAACCCCCAGAACTTCCTCCCCAGATGGGTCACAGCTGCACTGAGGGCAGAAAGCCAATCCCATCAGCCCCCCTAGGAGCAGGGTGGGGTATGAGGTGGGGTATGAGAGAGGGGCAGATAGAGAGAGCAAGGCACAGTAAGGGGGAATCGGATTGGGATTTAGGGGGGCAAATAAAGATTTACAGTAAGGGGGAATGGGATTGGGATTTAGGGCGGGCAAATAAAGATTTACAGTAAGGGGGAATGGGATTGGGATTTAGGGGGGGCAAATAAAGATTTACAGTAAGGGGGAATGGGATTGGGATTTAGGGGGGCAAATAAAGATTTACAGTAAGGGGGAATGGGAGTGGGATTTAGGGGGGCAAATAAAGATTTACAGTAAGAGGACACTTAACAAAAAGAAGGGGTAACAGGGGAAGCGAGAAGCACAGTATTGGGGGCCGTACATGGGGCAACATTGGCTGCTGTTTTGGCCAATCAGTTACCAGTATAGGGGCCCATACTGATGGCTCAGAGAGTTGGGGGGCACAGTGGGACAGTGTATCTGGGGGGGGGTATGACCTACTGATTAATGTTGCATTGCATCATGGGAGCGCAGTTCTTCCCAGTAAATACAGAGACTACCCCCCCAGTCACTGACTCCCAGTCGGAGCATCTTTCCATGGAAAAATCCCAAGTGGCCTAGAATGTTCCGCCCCCCCCCCCCCCCCCCCGTTACTGAAATGATTTTGTGTTTATCCCTAATGCTAATATTAGCCGAGCGATAATTCTGCCCCCTGGGAGTCGGGGTGCTGGGGCTCCTTATAAGGCCACGGGGATGAAGTCACGTCTGGGGGAAACCACCTAACCCTTTCCTGCCCAGCAGCCCGGAGAGGGGGCAAGGGGCCAATGGGAATCTATCCAGTGGGGGCACAGCATAGGGCCCCAACGCTTCCACCTGGGACAGAACTGCCCCTTGGGAGAGGTTCAAGTGCCCCTCTGGGAGGCCAGCAGCAACCAGCTATGGACTTACCTGTAGGCCACTCCCACTGTGCTGCCAACCACTCCCACTCTCCTTCCAACCACTCCCACTCTCCTGCCAACCACTCCCACTCTCCTGCCAACCACTCCCACTCTCCTGCCAACCACTCCCACTCTCCTGCCAACCACTCCCACTCTCCTTCCAACCACTCCCACTCTCCTGCCAACCACTCACACTCTCACACCAGCCACTCTAGTAACAGTCACTCACACTCTTGTAACAGTCACTCACACTCTAGTAACAGTCACTCACACTCTAGTAACAGTCACTCACACTCTAGTAACAGTCACTCACACTCTATGTACAGTCACTCACACTCTAGTAACAGTCACTCACACTCTAGTAACAGTCACTCACACTCTTGTAACAGTCACTCACACTCTAGTAACAGTCACTCACACTCTAGTAACAGTCACTCACACTCTAGTAACAGTCACTCACACTCTAGTAACAGTCACTCACACTCTAGTAACAGTCACTCCCACTCTAGTAACAGTCACTCACACTCTAGTAACAGTCACTCACACTCTTGTAACAGTCACTCACACTCTAGTAACAGTCACTCACACTCTTGTAACAGTCACTCACACTCTAGTAACAGTCACTCACACTCTAGTAAA